>NC_142929.1:132987021-132999521 GCF_046866305.1 Octopus bimaculoides
AGGAAGGTAAGCAAAGACGAAAATGAAAGAGAAAAACTTGGAATCATCAAAGAAAAATATTAAGATGTAAAGAGAGAGAAGGAGAGAGAGAAAGAAAGAGAGAAAAGGGAGACATAATAATGAAAAGAAAATATATATAAAAGCATCAGTGAGAAAGAAGGAATAAAACAGGAAAGAAATATAATAAAAGACAGAAAAATAGGAAGGACAGAGGGAGATGTAAAGGATGAGAAAAAAAAAGTGATTTTGTGTGTGTGTGCCTGAGAGAGAGAGAAAGCTCGTGGGAGAGAGAGAGAGAGTGTGTGAGAGAGAAAATGAGAATGAGAACTGCAGTGATTTTGAGAACGACATGAAAAGAAACAAAACAGTGGGAAATGAATAATAATCAGGAACACTAAAAGAACGCTATGGATGGAAGAGATGATGGTGTATGGTACAGACGACCATTGATTAACAGAAATTCTGTTATGTAAATTTGGTCAAGGATATTGAGAATAGATAAAGCAAACAATAAACATGGAAGCCTGTAGAAGGTTAAAAGCTTGTGCACTACACAGGCACATAAAGCAGAGGGAGAGCAGCGAAAACTCTTAGCTGAGTGTAGGATGTTATTTGAGTTCTACTCACCCACACAACTACTGACGTACTCACCCACACATGCAGACAAATAGAGGGTAGAATATATTATAGAAGCATAGTATTCTATGTAGAATATGCTTGTTTTATTTTTTGCTTAGGTATTTTTCAAGTACATATTACTACACACACTACTATATATTTATGTATGTATATATGTGTATATATACATACGTATCTCCGTTTTGTGTTAGCTGTCGGAAAAAAAGAGTACTCGGTGCTATAGTAGAGGTTAATAATATATTTTATTTTGGTCGAGTCAGTCTCTTCTTAATCTGAGTCTCACTTCTAGGTGAGACTCAGATCTTCAGGCATGTTTGAAGATTCTGTGCATCTACGAGTGAAACTCGGAGTAGCAAGAGACTGAGCTGAACACAATAGTACACACACCCACACACGCACGCACACACACACACACACACACACACACACACACACACACACGTACACATACACATGTTGCATATTTATCCAAGAAACTTTACAGGGGTTAATCTATTGCTATCGGAAGGTAGCAAAATTGTTATGATCCTTAGTCGACAACTGATGAAGGAAGTCTTCCGGATGCAAGCTATATGTAATATAGCTTGCACCCGGAAAACTTCATTCGTCTCTCTTTCTCTTTACACACACACACACACACACACACACACAACACATTCATATATACGCACACACATTCGTAAATACATTCATGCATATATGTGTATATATATATATATATTTATATATACATATATACATTTACATACATACATGCATACACACACACGCACACACAAAAACATACACACACACATACACACACACGTAACACATTCATATATACGCCCACACATTCATACATACATTCATGCATATACGTGTATATATATATATATATATATATATATATATATATATATATATATATATTTATATATACATATATACATTTACATACATACATGCATACACACATACGCGCGCACACACGCAGACACAGACACATACACACGGAGTTTTTGTTCATAGATGCAAGATCATAAACGTGCTTAATATGACTTCATATGGGACGTGCGAGATACTTGGGTATTGCATAATCATAGACTATGTACACGTTCGGATGGTCAGTTGATAGCATACGTCAACAGACTGGAAATTAATTGGATGAAAGTAAATTGTAGGTTGTTGCTTTGATATAAACAGAGTGAGTTCTTGAAATTTTCATAGAGATGAATTTGGCCATGTGTCGGCAACGAGAAACTATTTCGTGTTTTCCTTTTTTTTTTTTCATGTACTCGGGATTCGGTATTTTACGGTTGATACTTTCGAGGGCGCGTGAACTAATGGTTATGGTGTTACCCTCACAGTTACGATATCATAGTTTCGATTCCTTGATTTGGTGGTGCGTTGTGTTCTTGAGCAAAATACTTCATTTCATGTTGCTCTCCTATCACTTCGACAACTGACGTGTGATGCACTCTGCACCTGTACAGTTAATGTTGATGTGAGGAGGGAGTGAACAAATGTACAACACATTTTATCACTACAAGCAAAACATCTGTTCAGGTTGTTCAGTAAGAAATTACAGAACTCTCACGAGAGTCCACCATTTAAGATAGCTGATGATGTAGAGTTTCTCTCCAAAGTGTTGGTCGTAGGCTATCGAACATCATTACTCATCTTACCTTTAGCTTAAATATAAAGAACGAACTTATTCGAATTGCTGATATTCTTAAAATTTACTTTGTCTTTTTTTTCGGAATTTCAGAAATGACTCCCTTTTCATCATCTTGGGTCAAAGTATTACTTTAAAACCTCCTGACCTAAACGGTCGTTCGGCTGAGTAAGACCGTGATCTTGACTCACTTCTGTTTATCTCATAGAAATTTACACGCATATACGCCTCCACTATACATATATGATTAATAGAAGCTCTGTATATCGAATCACATAAATTAACACACATACGCTGCCTACTCACCCACATATATGTATGTAAATTAATAAAAACGTTATGCAGTAGAATACGTAGAGATGCCTGGTAAACTTAGGCTATATATCCTGCGAGCAGAAACAGAAAAATAAAGAAAATCAAGACCATCGTTTGTTGACGCTAAATTAGAGAGGGATCATCCTTTCTTTTTAAAGAGAGAGAGAGAGAGAGAGAGAGAGAGAGAGAGAGAGAGAGAGAGGTTTCGAGCTTATAACTATTGATAGTTTATAGAAATGCAGATCAGTTTAGTTTGCATAAGAGTAAAATTAGTAAGCTTTGACAAAGGGAATTAATATATTTAAGGAAAACCTACGCAAAGGTAGGTATGTAGACGTGTAATGTAAACCTACGCATAATTTAGCCTCACTGTACAAAGTAGATACAAAAAAAAAAAAAACAGATTAAATCGCAGAATTAGCGAAGTCTGATGAGGCGTCAGTAGGTGTTGAAACTAATCAAATTGATGTCTTTTTCTGGAATTATGAAGAAAATAAACCCTTTGTTTTAACGATGGTGTGTAATTTTTACAGCTAAGCTGAAATGTCTTTACGAAAAAAAAAAAAAAGAAAGAAAAAGGAACGTTTCATCACCTTATATTTTCCACACACGCCTCACACAGACATACGCGTGTACACATATACATAACACACACAGAGATTCATTAAAGATTGTGTTGATGCCTAATTATGTTTAAAAATAATTTAGTATTAATCTGAAAAATTATTCAATTCATTTTACCAGAATACATGTTTATTTAAACTTTTACTAGAAGTAGAGAGACAGTGACTCTCTACTATATATGTACATATACATACATACATACATATATATATATATATATATATATATATATATATATATATATATATATATATATATATATATATATATATATATATATATATATAACTAATTTAGAGAAGAACCACCATGGTGCAACTCAAAAGATGAAGGAGATCAGACACCATCAAGAAAAGCATACTATATAAAATACTAGTTTAAAAATCTAAAAAATCCACACACACACATATATATATATATATATATATATATATATATATATATATATATATATATATATATATGTACACTCTAGCTCTTCGTCCTTCCCGTTACCATCAGCATTGTTTACCTCCGTGTTTCTCCTAGCTGACACCGGATGGTCGAGTTTTACGCGGTTTCACCATTCATCACGGATCTTCAACATATGACACACCCAGTAACAGAGAAAAGATAGGACAACTTTGTTGCTTCGTTGTTGTGTATGTCATATTATTTGTAGTATGATTCACATCTGAATGTTCTTCCTATCACGAAGCACTTTAAAGCGTGGACGTGTGTGTATATATATATATATATATATATATATATATATATATATATATATAAAAACAAATAGTAAATGAGTATATGCATATATACGTACAGGTATGTGCATACCGACATCCACCTCTATGTATAGGTGCATATCTGGGTACAGGACATTGCAAACAAACGTAGACGAGAACACACGAGCCACATAGAGAACATTCTACTTCATCAGCTACCCACGTTTTAACACCGGCGTTTCGACGAGCTTATATATATATATATTTCTCCCTTCCCCCATTTTCACACTACATACGTCAAGATCACCAGCAGTCTACCTCCCACACACAGCCCCTCGTTCCCGATCACCGTTTGTTATCTCCCCCTTTCTTAGCTCTCCTGAAATAAGAATTTCTAACTTCCGGTCAGTCATTGTTATGATCGGCCATTATTATGATTGACCGTTGACTGAACACTATTCAATTTTTTTTTCTCCGTGTTTTTCTCCTTGTCTCCGTATTCTTTCTGTTGAAGAGCGTAGCTCGAAACGTCAAAGACTTTCCGTATTCCCGAGCGTCATACTAATATATACTTTTGTTATTTACACCACCTGTCCTCGTCTGTTGTTATTTTTTGTATATTCTCCCATATATATATATATATATATATATATATATATATATATATATATATATATATATATACATATATATATATATATACACATATATGTGTGTGTGTACACACATATACTTACACACTCGCACACACACACACACACACACACACACACACACACACACGCATACATATCTATCTTCCTTTTGATATGTCTTTACATATATCAAGCATATACAATGCGCTAATATAATAATTTAGAACTAATATAATGGAATCTAATATCTTGCAAGGATATACGTACAGAATAAACAAGGAAATACTCGTATTAACAGTAACATAAATATCAATTTACCCTAGGTGTCGTTCAATGTTTCTGTTACTATTTTAACCTCAATAGAACAGGAAAGATTTGTGTACACGCGGCAACCGTTTATACAGAGCACGTACATTTTCATATGGAATGTACATGTATACACACATACACTTATATATATACACACACAAACACACACATAATATATTTACACACACACCCACACCCACACACACACACACATATATATATAAATATATATATATATATATATATATATATATATATATATATATATATATATATATATATATATATATATATATATATATATATACATACATATATACATACATGCATATATATACATACATATACATATGGATATATACATATGGATATATACATATATATATCCATTTATATATACCTATATATATATATATATATATATATATATATATATATATATATATATATATATATATATACATACACACACACACACACACACACACATGTGTGTGCGCGTGTGTGTGTGCGCGTGTGTGTGCGTGTGTGTGTGCGTGTGTGTGTGCGTGTGTGTGCGTGTGTGTGTGCGTGTGTGTGCGTGTGCGTGTGTATATGATATATTATTTGTACAGAATAATCTTAGACGCACATGCGTCCACACGATGCGTTTCTATATACAATTCTATCTGACGAAATACAGAAACTACGAATGGAAACCTTTTCAGACATTTCTCTTTTCTAAAAGTAGAAGCGAAGCTTAACAATAAGAATATATGTCAAAGAATTAGTGAATTTCAAATCAATCGTTAATGCAAGCCGTATTCTGACAGACTCATCAGCTATCCAATAGAAAAAAAAAAAAGTTAATTGCTATGTCTTATTTACTTACTTATTTATTTTATTTATGTATCTATTTACTTATTCAATATCCAGCGGTGGGATATCGGTCGAACTATTTTTAAATATATATAACCGTTTATTTTATTTTATTTTATTTTAGATGACGTCATCTCCTGCTAGATCCAATCTATGCATAATTTTCGTTGCCATGAATAATTTTATTCTTGTTCTTCTCACCGATATTGTTGTTTTCGTCGTTTTAAAGAGTAGGATTTATAAATAAGCTAAATAATTAGATATTTACGTTTTGTATGCCTTTCCATTAATTTTGCAATATTGATTTCTAACTTTGTCACAAAGCCACCAATTTTGAAGTAGGTTAGTGCAGAAAATTGAATGAACTTCAATAATGATTGGTATTTGTGTTGCGTGGCACAGTGCTTAGAGTGTTCGGCTGTTGATCATAAGATCGTAGTTTGAATTCCTGGACCGGTGGCACACGGTATTCTTGTGTAAGACACGTCATTTCACGTTACTTCAGTCTACTCAGCCGTAATGAATACCAACTGCATAACTCCCCCCCTTCCTTTGGTTGTCAGACTCTCAATGTTTCGCAATACGAAATAAAATGCAGTAGTTTCTAACAATTCATTCTAACTAGGTAGGGGCTGCTTCGTTAGTTTGTCGTGAAATTATTGTAGCTATTTATCATCCTTCATGTTCCCAATAATTTGTAACGAAATTGTCATGACCATTGTATATCTCGTATTCTAGAAACCAGAGCCAAAAATAAAAATAGTAATTATTTGACACCTGGTGAATAGGGCCCATAATGTAATTGAAATTCCCCTTTAGATCCACCTCATTTACATCATAATAACCCTTAAAAAATTATGTACGTAAAACATCGCTTTTCTTCTTTTGAGAAAACTGTTCTCTTCCGAAAATTGCATACTCCCTACATAATGAAAAAAAAAAAAGAGCAAAAATAACTATCAAGTCATGTTTTAGGATCGATACGATTCACTATAGCCATCCTTTAAGCATTTGTGACAGTATGCTGGTGCTAACGTATGAATTCATTAGTTTTTTAAAGATGAATTGCGATGATGTGGCAGAAATAGCAGAGTACCGAATTATATGCTTTGCCATATTTGGTTCAGCCAGATTCAACATTTTTCACAGCGATCACGGTGTTAAATTCCGGTTAGATTAGAGAAGAGAAATTCAAGAGTAATTATCGTTATTTTTTTTTTTCAATGTTGACTGAATAAATTCATCTTTAAAAAAGAAAAATATTTGTCTCATTAATCGATGCATAAATAATGCTCTGATAAAATCTGTTCCACAAGCGCTATAAAGTAAGAATTGTCTTTTGTGCGTATACTTCAACACGGTTTCGATTCTAAGCATTGGAGTTTTTCTGCTTTGTTTTTATTTTTGCCTCTCAAATATAACTAAGTGGAATAACGAAAATGAAAGAGAGCTACGCTACAGTTTCATGCAAAAAAGGAAAAGAGTAGACACCAAGGGGCACTCGTTCAAAATGAACTTACTTTCTCCAAAACACACGAATGTTTTACAGTTTCGTCTGTCTTCGATCTCGCACACTATGAGAAAAGAGTCAAGAGCCGAGGAGACTAGTGATAGTCTATATTCTTCGCTATAAAAGTCATTTTTCAGTCTCGAACATTTACGGTTCTAATCCAGTTGATGTTATCTTCTGTTTCATCACGCTGTATTAAGTTATGTAGATAAATCGGTTCAATCGACTATGCACCTCACCAAAACTGTCAAAGTATACATCTAAGTAACTCTTGTTTTCCAATGTAAATTATTCTTGTTCTTGCTGTTTTCAAGACCACGTTAAAACTTCAAACAACTGCGGTACTTCATAAAACGAGATCGGCGTATTACAGTCGTGTTTTCGGTGTTTTACGGTCATCAAAACACCACAGATTTCATTTTTCGGCCAAGATTTATTCAAGTGATTGATATTGTGCCATGTTAAAAATATTTGTTTTGCTTCCCTCTTCCGTTAACCTTAGCTAAATTGTGGAGTTGCTACTGGATGAATCCATAAAGGATCACAATTCTGTTATGCGTGTATCGTCAAAACAAAAGCAACCGACATAATTGTAAATACTGCACCTTACTGTATAAAGAGAGCTCTTTAAAATAGATTAATTATTCATTAACAATTAGAACATAGTTTAAGTCTTCCTGTGGGTATATTTTGAAGAAGAATTGAGTTCGCACGGTTGACTAGATTTGCACAAAGATAGTGCAATGGCTTACGGGAGACATAAACATTAACCCATTTTACATACATTTTGATGATTGGCCAATGACTCACTGTCTTTTGAAATCAATTCACAGTTTAGATTATTGTAGTTTTGTTAAGATTTGAATCTTGTTAAGAGCTTTAACGTTTAAATAACAAGTTGCAGTGACTTGCGACTATTTTCTTGCATGACTGGTACATCTAAGCCATATAAATCGAATACATTATTACTACTACAGAGAAGGTGTATAGTCGATTGAATAGACTCAATATAAGGGCAATGCTTGTTTTATCACTCTTTGAGACTTAAGAGGAAAATTGATCAGAGTTTGAAGTTAAAGCGTAAAGGAGCATAACTACAGAAGGATAGTTAGAGTTCGATTAAAAGTTAGATTTATTTGAGGTCATTTTGTTGACAGGGTATTGATTTTGCTACATATGGAATAATGAATTATATTCTCGTTTAGATGTGAATATATTGTTCCCTCAAACTCTTTTATATTGTTGTTTAAATAATTAACAAGCAAAAACTATTATGATTTAAACATAAGCTCAGGGCTATACGTGTTGAGTCATTTAAATCGATACAGTATTCTTGACTGAGTTTATTTTATCGATCGTGGTCGAGTGAATGCAAAGTCATCTTTATAGGATTTGGATTCAGAACGAAAGAGAAGTAACTAAATTCTGGGAAACCTTTTCCTTTGTCGGCGCTCTCCTTGTTCAATCACAAATCAAGTAAATTATGAATATCAGCGTTTTTATTTAAATTTAATAGGTTTAATAACCTCAAATATTGTCTCCTGAGTCGCTAGAATAAGTATCAGTCGGATGCCAAAATAAAAAAGATGAAAAAATAGAAATCAAATATACAATAAAATGTCTACCTTTGTATTTGAATTTAAAATCTATGAATTAGCTAGGGCAAAGCCCTAGCTAAGCGTATTTAAGAACAAAAATATTTACAAATAAAAAATCGTTCACGACACATTTCTAAGGCCTAAATACTGTTGGGTGGGAGAGAACAATTTATCCTCTGCTTGGAATTAGACTCAAACGCTAGCAACAGAATGGATTCCGTTTAAGACATCCAATAGCTAAATGGTGGTTAAACCGGGCAATAGATTAAGGATCGTTGCAGATCTTTCATCACTACGCACATCATGGGGTTCTTTTTTCAAATCTATTATTATTATTATTATTATTATTATTATTATTATTATCATTATTATTATTATTATTATTATTATTAAAGCGGTGTGCTGACAGAATCGTTAACCCGCCGGGTGAAATGCCTAGCGGTATTTCGCTACATTCTGAGTTCAAATTCCGCCGAGGTCGACTTTGCCTTTTGTCCTTTCAGGGCGATTAAATAAGTACCAACTACGCACTGGGGTCGATATAATCGATTTACTCCCTCCTCGCAAATTTCAGGCTTTGTGCCTGTAATAGAAAGGATTATTATTATTATTATTATTATTATTATTATTATTATTATTATTATTATTATTATTATTATTATTATTATTATTATTATTATTATTATTATTATTATTATTAAAGAAGAGGAAGACGATTGGATAAGAGTCATGCAATTTTCAGGCTCTTCTAAATTGATAAAGTCAGTGCAGTGCCAGATGTAAGCCTCCTTTGCAGTATAAAACAAAATTGTTAAATCATTGCATTTGGACTCATTTCGAGACTACATGGACTTAATATTCCTTAATTAGAAAAAAAAAATGACAAAGGTTCATTGGAATATATTAGATTTAGTTTTATAACGCAATTAGATTACAGGGACGGAAGTTTACTGGACGAGATTAATCAAAATTTGAACTAAAAAGTATAAATGTTTCCTAACCAAATTAATCATGATGTTAGCTAGTTATAACTTCAAATTTTGTTGTGTAGTTTTATTTTTCTAGTTGAAGAAATTGAATTAATTTTAAATAATTAATCTCAATTAGTCCGGTCTTAACTTAGCACTTGCCGCCCATCTCATAAGATTGTGTTTGTAGTGTTTAAAAATTACAGCCCATATATTCCAACGGTAGCGATAAAATATACATGTGCATACCTATACACATGCATGCGCACACATACATAAATATACATACCTGTAAATATATTTTTACGTGTGTGTGTGTGTGTGTGTGTGTGTGTGTGCCTGTGATAAATCATGGCGTTTCGTAGCTTTGTAAATTACTCGAGACAGATCATGTAATTTTTTTTTTGCGTACATAACCAGTATGAAGATGCATAGAAATAGATGGTTTAAACCGCAATCATACACAGCAAGGCCGTCAGAAATTAACATGAGTTACAACTGACAGCTCTGGTTGATCAAAACTAGTTGATTTTATGTTAAAAATCTGTAGAAAGATTTCTTGGTTACTTAATTTATTTGAGTGACTGTTTTTTAAAAATTTAATTAGTTAGGGTGGAACTGGCAGTTTTTATGGCTTTTGAAGTCTTCCTCCTATCAGAGTGGTGAACCCAGTGCAGGGAATATTCACTCTGAACTTTTTTAGATTGACGTCTGCAGGAAAAACATGAGAGATGCAACATTTCTAGAGAACTGCAAAGCGAAGGTAGACTTTGGAAAGTAGTTTGACATTATTGTTGTTATTGTTGCTTAACTCATAGTCAGTCATATTGGTGCTGACCTAAATTGATAATGAGTGCTCTTCTTGCTAAAATTATTCAGATCATTCACTTTCGTCAGTGTATTTATCCGGCTATCTTCCTTTAGAAAAACTGCATAAAGGAAAAGCGATGCTTCAGCGATCTAATAATTTACAGTGTTCAACATTTCCGGTTAAAATATTTTAACTAATTGCCATAAGCTCCAACAACATTCTCTCCAAGGTAGATGAAACCATCCTTCATTTCTTTATAACTGCTTCTGCCTGTGTGCCACATACCTACAACATAGACACATGACAAACATCCTCGTAATAGGGACAAGGCAATCTTGGCTTATTCAGTTGCAAAAAAGAAAAAAGAAAGAAACTACAGTTACTGCAAATATTAAGAATATATCCCTTTTAAACATGAGCAACATAGAACTAAAACCGCTACGACCGCTTCAAATATTAACTTCCCCTATCACTAAGGATATTTTCAAGTTGATACACAACCCCTCTCAAAAGCTGGCTTCCATTTTGGGAGCCAGAAAATATTACATCCTCAACAATTATAAACTCTACAAAGTTCAAGCGAAACATTTATAAGTAAAATACGACAAGGCAAAAGAATATTAATTTCAAATAAGTTTTCTTTTTCTAATGAGAATATGTCCATAGTAATCAAGCTCTAGAATTTAACGACAATTTTATACGTACGTATATATATATATATATATATATATATATATATATATATATATATATATATATATACATAATACATACATACATATATATATATATATATATATATATATATATATATATATATATAAATATATATATATTTGTCGATGTTAGACAATTTGTGGATCATTACAAAAAAAAAAAAAAAGGGAAATTGTCGGATTGTGAAAAGTACAATAAAATAAAATAAATCCGGCAAGTTACCATTAAGTTACTTAGAAAAAAAAAAGACATGCAATAGAAAGTGAAAACTTTATGGCTAAAATGAATCAATAGAATTGTTGCGTTTTGGAAAGTTTTAATACCAACTGAGTTTCATGGATTCTATTAGTTATTAGCAACCTATCAAATCCTTTCAGTTCAGAAAAGATTTATTACTCACTACTGATGTGCCACGAAACAGTATCGTGAAATTTCTTTTCAGCCTGTAATTCAACTCATCCTTTTGTATAGATTCGTTTGATTTCTCTTCGACACTTAACTGATGGCTGATAATAGCAAGAAAACGCAGTATATTTGCGTCGTAAACGAAAAGAGAGGAAAAAAGGATTTTCACTATGGGTGAGTTCGCATTCTCTGCTGTAAATAGTCCATTGTTATTAATGATAGCATTTATAATCGTTACAGGATATGCTAAAAGTATTTTGCTATAAACCATGGCTTTCACTGAATATGATAACTATTATTATATGGAAATACCGTAACATATATAGTTCCTTACTCTGTTATTATCTCCTTGTGATTGTAGTAATCTTAATTTCTGAATTAAGGATTCTCTATATTTCTTTTGATTAGTTACAAGACCTGTTATTGAAAGGAAGAAACATCGTCAACTGAATAGCCCCCAATAGAATGTTAGTTCTTATTTTATTGACGCCAGTAGAAAGTTAAAAGAGAGAGTGACAAAACTTGGACCTAGAAACCTATGAGGCACTGAAATTTATTCCTCATACACTGGGGCGTTATAACTACATCTCAAAGCTCAACATTAACCATTAATATATTCAGCGCCCTGAATGAAGTATCGGAACCACGTTGTTAAGGAGTGAACTCGTTAACCGCACAGTCAGTGTTGCGCTCGTATCATCACGGAAAATTTTCGTTCAAAGCAAATATTGCAGCAAAAGCTTTGTT
>NC_142929.1:133004521-133019521 GCF_046866305.1 Octopus bimaculoides
TATTTATGCAGGCACCCATACACACGTATATTAGTACTGAGTGATAATATTTTATTGAAAACTTAACAGTCATATGTTTTTAGTTAACTGAAAGTGCTTACATAGTTACACATGCACACACACAAAAGTACACGCACACACACAAAGTACACGCACACACACACATATATATACGTTCCCATGTGCGTATGTAGGTGTGTTTATATATATATATACACATATACGCACACACACATATACAGTTCGTTAAGTCAATCGCATAAAAAGAGAGTGAAGGAGACTGGAAGCAATGGTGGTGTTTTTCTACCTCGTGATCTCGGGACTTGTGTTTCTCGCTATTACGATCTTCAGCCGAGAGTGCTGTAGCGTAAAACTAGAGTTGTGAGATAAAGAAATCCAATTTAAATAAATAATGCACCCCCACAACATGCATAGGAAGCTGTTATACACTTTCGTTGACGCACTAGATCCTTTGAATATATGTATATATGTGTGTATGTGCGTGTGTGTGTTGCGTGTGTGTGTTGCGTGTGTGTGTTGCGTGTGTACATATTATATATATATATATATATATATATATATATATATATATATATATATGCGTGTGTGTGTGTGAATGTTCTATGTATGTGTTTAGCTATCTATCTATCTAACTCTCTCTCTTTCTCATATATATGTATGTGTGTGTGTGTGTGTGTGTGTGTATATATATATATATATATATATGTATATATGTGTGTGTATATATATATATATATATATATATATATATATATGTCTATATATGTGTGTGTATATATATATATATATATATATATATATATATATATATATATATTTATCTATCCGTCTAAATGTGTGACTATGTGTGAATGTGTGTGTGTGTGCGCGCGTAAGTGTGTGTGTGCGCGTGAGTGTGTTGTTTGTGTTTGTATGTGAGTATGTGTGTGTGTGTGTGTGCGTGTGCGCGCGCTTATTCAGAATGTATGCAACAGCAATGATGAATATAGTATGGTATCACGCTGTTTTGGGTCTGCTTGTTAAGTTTGTTCTACTTTAAGATGCTTTTAGGTTTGACATGACATCGAGATGACATTAATATCAACAGCATACTGGGGAGGTTTAAGAAGAAACTGACCGTGAGCTAAAGTAATAAACCAATATCATTAATACTGATATTATAGAGCAGGAAATAATCTGCCGACCAGTGAGATCTGTAATATGATTTAGATTTTGGTTGAATTTTTACATTCAGTCCGTGTTGTTTGTATAAGAGATAGCGTCTACCTCTTCTCACACACAACCGCCTAAGATTGCATTGGAAAAGAAGGTTATTCGGCTGAGTCGAATATATTTGTAGATTAATATGCTTCAAACTACATATTTTAGGGCAACACAGTGGCCTGACACATGGTCAATTAAACTGCTAAAAACAGCTACCAAATTTACCTAAAATTATAATTTATTTCCTTAAAAAGGGAACACATTATTCAGAGTAGTCAAGTAGTCATGTGTATATAAAGTTAAAAAAAAAAGAAGATGGGTTGTCCAAGCATGGAATATTTTTGATCACAGGTCTTCTCCATCAGGGCTAAACGGGAGCTAAACAACAATGATTTTTGATTTGGAAACAAGGCTATCAATTTTAAGGTGGAAAGGGTTAACTTATGCCATGGGCCTCAGTGCTTGATTGGTAATCTATTTGATTGATTCCAATAAGATGAAAAGCAATTTTGACCTTGAAGGGATTTGAACTCAGTACTCAAAGACCGGAACAATACTGCATACTGCAAGGTATGTTTTCTGAAACTCTAATGATTCTGCCAGCTCGTCGCCTTGGACTTAAGCAACAATAATAGCAACAACAATAATCTGTGTGCTTAACATCAATAATAATCTGTAAGCTTAACAACAGTAATAACAACAACAATAATCTGTAATTTGTTTCCTCTCTTTACTGTTTCTATAGTTCCTATAATGTTTCTGCTTCCCTGAACTCCACCAGCCGCTCTTTTCATCATATTCCAATGTGTCACACTCCCTTTACCAACACAAAAAATCTGACCAATGAATTCTCTCCGGGAGGGAACTCCTCTAAACCTCATGGAGTTCATTTCTTTTCTTGCAGACGATTTACAAACGGAACCTACATGAGTCAACAAATGAGGCTCTCTATAATCGTTCGCTATGCTGGAAATAGCTGCTAATTCTCTCACACTAGAATTTCGTTTTGCAACTACGTGATTCTGAATTAACCACTCCGTATGGAAACCTGTGCAATCATCTTTTCTTATATCATTGGATTAATCAATATCTTGTGAGAGGAATTTTTGTCAACAGACACTTTCCTTGATGCAGTTCGTATTACACACGTGCGCTTCCATGTTTGTGTTTCCGTTTATTTACCTAGGTCTAAAAACAACTGGCATTATAATTCAAGTTCAGTAACATAGCAATTCAGCAAATCACTATCGATAAAATAAGTACAATGCGGAAAAAAGTAATCTGGTCGATAAGATCAATATGATCCATTGACTGAAACCAGTAAAATGTGCGTGTATTATAATATATATATATATATATATATATATATATATATATATATATATATATATATATATATATATATATATATATATATATATATGTGTGTGTGTGTGTGTGTGTGTGTGTGTGTGTGTGTGTGTGTGTGTGTGTGTGTGTGAGTGTGTGTGTGTGTATGTATGCGGAGAGAGAGAGGTGAGATGGAATAAATATTGAAAGAGAAAAAAGAAATGAAATGGTGAGTGAGAAAGAGAAAACAGAGAAGCGGCGTTGAGCGTGGGGAAGAAGGGAAATTTCCCATTGTAATAAATCGGAGGTTGCTAACGTCAGGTAAACATGATGGCTTTATAATCTTTACGAAGCATGTTCTAAAAATATAATTACATTGTTTTGATACGTATAAAACGCTTAAACAAACCAACAAAAGCATCGATGGCAACCAGCAGTAAAAAACAAAACAAAATATAAATAAATACATAAACCATGCATACACACATACATACATACATACACATATACATACATACATACATACATATATACATACATACATACATACATACATACACACATACACACATACATACACACATACATACATACATACATACATACATACATACATATGTATATATGTATATATATATATATATGCATATACATATATATGTATATATATATATATATATACATGCATACATACATACATACGTACCTACATACATGCATACATACATACATACATACATACATACATATGTGTGTGAGTTTGTGTATGTACAGCGAAAGTAGTTTAAGCAGGAAAAACGACAGGATAAAACTTATAATGTATATATAAAAATATATCAAAATGATTAAAAAAAGATTAACTTAATCCAAAGAATAGCATATGACGACAACAAAGTCACAGTCTAGAAGATGCTATGACAATGGAAGGCGGACGAGCTGGCAGAATCGTTAGCACGCCGGGCGAAACGCTTAATGATATTTCGCCTGTCACTGAGTTCAAATTTCGCCGAGGTCGAATTTGCTTTCATCCTTTCGGGGTCGATAAATTAAGTACCAGTTGCGTACTGGAGTCGATCTAAGCGACTTGCCCCTTCTTCAAAAATGTCAGGCCTTTTGCCTAGAGTAGAATAGATGCTATGATAGTGGATCAGCATCCCAGTTGTTTTCTTTCTTTCATAAGGCGTGTTGCCTAGTGGATAGGTTGTTGCACTCAAGATGCTAAGATTGTGGTTTCGCACCCCGAAACCGTGTGCTGCGTTGTGCTCTTCTGTAAAACTCTTTATTTCACATTGCTCCAGTTCACTCAAGTGTAAATGAGATCCAGCAATAACTGGAAATTTAAGTCGTCCCTTTCAGTGGTGGGTGTTGTGATTTCAGTCACTTATACGTTATGGAAGCCAGCTTCACCTCCAGCCTTACAGGACCTAAGGCTCCTGTTACTCTAAACTTAACACCAATCGCTGAAGCGTAGATCTGCTGTTGACCGACTGAAATGATATCAATATGTTACTAGCATTAAAACAGCAAGCTGGCAGAGTCGTTAGCACGTCCGTTTTTACGTTCTGACTTCAAATTTCGCCGAGGTTGACTTCGTATTTCATCTTTCCGGATTCAATAAAATAAGAACCAGTTGATCGATGTAATCGACTTACCACCTCTCTCGAAATTACTGGCCTTGTGCCAATATTTGAAACCAATATGTTACTAATATTAATTATAGAATTAAGGGACATTTTAAAGGATTTCGACTGAGGAAAACGCGAAACAAATACCACGAAGTATTCTATCCAATGCTGTCAGGTATCTACTAATTACCGTTGAATTTTTAGTAAAAACTACTGACTTTCACTTACGTCGCTTAATTGCCTTACGAAAACCATCAACATCACACCATTTCACTTCTGACAAATGAAGTCAATTTTCAAGGAATATTTCTTACTAAAGTGAAATAGAATCGAAATCACATAAAACAAAAAAGCGATGTGCTAGCAAAAATGTCTGAGACTCTGTACCAGAAGCCATGCAATATTTAGCTTCTTAGTTCTCGGTTCATATCCCCCTAGGGTTCAATTTATTCACACATTACCCTGGAATCAATCATAGTTTAATTTTGCTTTCATCCTTTCGGATTCGAAAAGACAAGTCCCCAATCCACGACAAAGGTGGAAAAGTAAGAACGTCGGACCAGATGCCTTGCAGTATTTGTTCCAGTTCTTTGTGCTGTGAGTTCAAATCATACTGAGGTCGATTTAGGTTGTAGATTTAATCCGTTGCCCGATGTAACTAACACCATCACCTGACATTGTAGGTACTTTTACCGGACGACACTCTGTCTCAAACATTTGAGACAGGCTTCCGGTTTGAGGATAACTTCCTCCTTCATTCCTGTCAGTTTCGAGGTCCCTGTAGAGAGTTTCGGAAAATGCCTTTCCTCATGACTAAAAAACCAAAAAACAAAAAAAGAAGAAATGAAAGGAAATTCGAAGCTTGATTAAAATACGACTTTATCTAAACCCCATCCTATTTTCATGGCTCGTAAAATAATTGGGAGTAAGGTTGTGTTAGACTCATACTATTGTTAAAGCCGCTAGCAGTGTGACATAATGTTGCTTGTATTTGCTATTTTTTATGACTGGATCAAAGAGCCTTGTGTTCTATGTGAGTGGAGGACGGGAATTCATGATGTTAATTTTTCCCCAAAGACATTTTAGCTCACGAAATGAGAAGGAATTGTTCCAAAACTAAAGCAGAATTCGCGTTACAATATCAGTGTTGTTACGACCCTTTGCTCTAGAGTGTGCATCACTGGTTTACTTTATTTCATGGATATCCAGTTACAAAATGTTTAAGCTCATTACGAACGCGGTTTTATTTCTCGATTGAAGCCATTTTATTTCAGTTATTGCACAAATATTCTTGAGAAAGGTATCACCCTCACACAAACCAATTTATATATGGCGATAGACAGGGACTTTGTTTCTGGTCAGAACATGAAATAATGATATCAGCCTGACACTTTCGTTGTAGGTTATGGCATAACCTTTTGATGATTCTTCAAGCGAAGCCAGTACACTTCATTCCAAATAATCATGTCCTTGAAATAACCAAAGCAAATCGAGGTATTACGAGTTCATGTGGAAGCGGGTGGATATTTTTTATTGATTCTGTTGAACTAAGAAGCTGAAAAAATAAAATCTACTTCGATTAGACTTGAACACAGTACCTAAAATACTGCAAGGCATTTTTGTCCGGTATTCCACTAGCTATGAGCTAAACAAATCAATAGTATTAGCTGAAAAGTTTATTGGCGTTTCTTTCAGTCAGATCGACTCAATAAGAACAGAGCGTCATTGAGTACATTCCATTTTACTACACACTTGCATCGCTGTTGAATAAATCTTTTATATCAGCGCTTAGTAACCTTTCTAAGTGAACAGCAGTCGGCCAATTCCTCCATGTTTATGAACAAAGCATTTGTAAGGTTGCTTAATTTCATTAATGCAGGTAGCGTGCATGTGTGGGTATGCATGTACATATGATTGTAGATATGTATGTATGTATGTATGTATGTATGTATGTATGTATGTATGTATGCATGTATGCATGCACGCATGTAAGTACGTATGTGCATGTGATGTGCATGTGTATGTGTGTGTGTGTGTGTGTGTGTGTGTGTGTGTATTTCTTTGATGTTACATGCGATGTGTTGACGAACATATATATGCATACCAATGTGTGTATGTAAGCAGCAATGTCTTTTGACATTATGTTCAATAGAGTATGTATCTACTACATCAGTTTTCCTTTTTTGCCTCTGCTGACATGTGGTATTTCGTCAATGTAAGTTCAGTTGTTGTTGTTTTGTTGTCGGTGTTTAACGCAGGTAAGCTCTAAGTGAGCACACCTACGATCAAAAACAGACCAGCTTCGACGATTACAGCTATTTAAACCTATCTGACATTCATACATTACACCCCCACCCCACACACACATACACACACACAACTACGTTTCTGTATAGAGCTGCATTAGCGAATGTGCGCTTCATACTTTTAGATGGGAGGGTGTCAGCTAAGGAATATATAGCTGCTGTTTCTCGCCTACCGAGCAATCACATAGAGGTTAAATCACTTGGCTGCTGATTATGTTTTCGGATGTTCTATGTTAATTATATGATACGATCAAGAATTAAGAAATGATTGTGTAGAGCAGAGGTGGGGGAAACTATTAAGTGCGGCGGGCAAAAATTTACAAATAAAAAGGTCCGCGGGCGGATCACAAGTTCTAACTCATATATTTGTAGATCTTGTATGTATCTATGTATAATTCGATATACATTAATAAAGATAAGTTTAATACATTAAATTAACGCATAATATCTTCATTAACGCCGCCACTGAATTTAGGACATTTATATTAATTATGAGGTCTCTATATTCTTCAGCTAAAATGTAGTTGGACCTCAAGGGGGTGGTCCAAACGTAGCAATATATGTCTTATAGTGAAAACAAAATTTCCATTCAAATGGCTATTACCGGACGATTTTCTGTTCGAGTCTAACCGTTTCAAGTCGTAGTGGAAACGCGACCTATGTCGCAAATAGGCATACGGATATTGTATAAAGAATATTGTATAAATTTTATAATTGAAAAATTGTCTATATTTTGTACATACGAGTATATCAGCATGCGGGCGAAATAAAATAGGCTCGCGGGGGTTTCCCCATCCCTGGTGTAGAGTATAGGCTATAGGCGGATCGTGTTGTTGTTAGTCTTGTTGGCATTGTTTAACACCAGGCCAGCTCTCACCTAGCAACCCATGATCAAAGAGCAGTCAAACTTGGCTTTCCCATCTTTTCTTTTTAAACAATGATGTATCCCGCAGTACATTAGTCAGTCTGTTCTTTGTTTGACAGTGAGGAGTGAGATCTAGAAGTGATCTAGCATCTATTTCTAAAATAATTGATTGACTATGGAAATGTCACGTCGTGATTCCTTGGAATATGTTTTGCATGAATTGCTTTGTTTTATTGGGTGGTGATTGTATAAGGTATATATTATGTACACAGAGATGTGCTAATTGAGCAGTGCCACTAAATTGAAGGTGACTTGTCCAGGACACTGGCCGTCTCTGCGCATTTCATTCTCTTTATGTATATAATCATACATATATACATTCCATCTTTAATCTCCTTTCTGTCAACACCCCAAATGCAAAACTTCTTTCCTGAAGACGGAGGCTGGTATTATCCGATGATGGAATTTACAATCATTATTGTGGATCACCAAGCCCCCAGAAACAGCTTCTGGACTCGTAAAACACCTTTAATTCAACCCCTTTAATTCAACCCCTTTAATTCAACCCCTTTAATTCCGGATATCATTTCTATTCTGTGTAAGTCGAACCTTTTTATATGTAAACACATATACATTTTTTTGTATTAAATGTATTTAATATTTTTTCGATATCGACCTGCCTAATTTGCTTATCCATACATTTACTTCTCTACCTGCTCAAGTTTAAACCTCTTGAGCACTACGAAGTGTATTCCTTACAGAGAATACCTATCTTTCAATTATAATACATGTATACATACATATGAACACACACACATACACATGTAAGGATGTATTTATCTAAACGTTTAATTAGAATGAAATATCAACATGCTGCCTCGGCCAGTAATTTAAGTAGCCGTTCATAACTATTTATATGACGTATATAATAGCAAAATATCAAAATTCATCAAATAAAGTAATCGGAAGAGCTAGCATGATGAGAATCTTTACATTGCAACGTTCCCCCAACGATTGCAGATTCTAGAAAGCTATTTGAAAAAATGTAATTATAGCCAACGGCTGAATGTCAGACATGTGTAGAATTGTCATGTTGACAATATCCAAAAATATTATTGAAAGACCAACAAACATAAGACCTAACAGGCGATTACTGAAAATTGGAGCTCGAGGAAATGTGGAAATGTGTCTGGCAGTGCAATGAACTTGAATGCTAAACCCACGAAACAACAATATGATCTAAATACAACGCATTATATCATGACCTTCTAAGCTACGAGTTATTGGAGAGATAAAAAATAAAACAAAGCAAAAACAAACCAAAGCTACAAAGAAGAAATGTAAAAATATTTTCAAAATTATACATGGAGATTTAATTAAGACTGAAGTGTTTTGTACAAGAAACAGCGCAGCAGCTATAGTGTAATACAAACTCTATCAGGGGAATTCAGCCATATTGTCTGACTTAGAAACTAATCATCATTGTCGTCGATGGATGTCAATGTCATCGTAGCCTAGTTTATCATGTGTGCTGCAGAACAGGATATAAATTTCACTATTTGTTTCTAAACGACGCTATATCTTTATCGTATCTTTAGATATCATACCCCAATTCATATACAGTAAAAAAAAAAGAAAAAAAAAACAAGAAAAAAAACCCAGAAAAACCAGGAGGGAATTTGGCATGTGTAATATACAGTATACATGCAAGTGTGTGTGTGTGTGTGTGTGTGTGTGTGTGCGCGCGTGTCGGTGGGTATGTTTATTTACATACAATTAAATATGTATATATATATATATATATATATATATATATATATATATATATATATATATATATATATAATTGTATGTAAATACACATACTCACGCATACACACACCCACACAAATATGTGTGCATGTATAATTACATATGTATGTATTTATGTATCTACACCTATCTGTGTGGAGGCGCAATGGCCCAGTGGTTAGGGCAGCGGACTCGCGGTCATAGGATCGCGGTTTCGATTCCAAGACCGGGCGTTGTGAGTGTTTATTGAGCGAAAACACTTAAAGCTCCACGAGGCTCCGTGTCTGTGGAGTGCTCAGCCACTTGCACGTTAATTTCACGAGCAGGCTGTTCCATTGATCGGATCAACTGGAACCCTCGACGTCGTAAGCGACGGAGTGCCAATAACTTGCCAACACCTATCTGTACACAAACATGTGTATGTCTGTGTGCTGTATGTATATACTAGTGGCAAGTGATTTCCAAGCTGCTATGTACTTATCCTTTTTAGTTTTTTTCTCTCTAAATTTGTATATATATCTACGATTAATGAGTTGAAGATATAAATTTGTCCAGGAGAAAATGAAGAAATGGATATATATATTATTTTCAGCAGAAGATACTGGAGAAAATGGTTCAGAAGTTTAGCACCAAGGAAAGAACCTGGACATTTTGCTGTTTCGTTCGTCAGGTTCAAGATCGAAATGAAAAGATAGTCAACGTCTGATTTTTCTTTCCAGTCCTTGCAAATGGAAATAAATCTGCTGAATAACTTGATAACATTGGCTATTTATCTTCAAAAAAACTTTTTTATTTAGCAGAATAACTATTAGTAAAATATTTCTTTTTCATTACGAGTATATTTTAATGTTAATTGTTTATTTGATCTGAGTAATTTTTTAATTTTCAGTCATATCTTCTGTATCTCTCGTTGGACCTCGAACGTTTATTACTTGCTCTATTTGCAACTGAAAGATGTTAGAACCAAAAGCAGTAGCGTTACAGTAGCAGTCTGTACATTCAGAACGACGCTTTTAAGGAAGCGGCCCTTTTGGGTTTGTTATATAATCCTCTATAGGTTCATACTCCAGGGGGGCAGTGGTAACTCAAGTGTAGCTCCGGATGGCACACACTTTAGCTACGCTACTGAGCAGCGAAAAACTTAACTTCAATTATTTATTCATAATAACCTGTATTATTCCATCAATGATTCTGTCCATAAATTTCAAAGAAAGATGAGGTAGGTTTTATGAAGTTCCTGCCTTACTGAAACTAAAGAGCAGTGCTTACGTAAATGAGATGAAATAACAAAAGAAAAGAAAAAAAATCACACACACACGCACACACACACACACACAAATAGAACGGAAACAAAAACCATGTCACAAAGATTTTCATCAAAGATAAAGTACTAAAATACCTTCCTACTTGCTCAATAAACAACGATTATTGTTTTTTCTTTTTGTTATTTTATGATAAAAGCTTTCACCAGTTCATTCGATAAGATCGAGATTTGTAACAAAATGGACAAGTAATTGTTATGAAATGTTATAGTGACGTTATAATGTAGTGATGACGTAACTAAATTACCCTAGCAACAACTAATAACTAATAATCAGTATTGTATTATTGTTTGTCGCGAGAGACGTAGATCAAGAGGCTTTCTACCGGAAAGGCAAGTTTGCAATTGCTATTTTGATTTCCCAATAGAATGGGTGAGAACGAAACAACATTATATATCGTACTCCCTTTATAAACATATAAGATCTTTCATATAGTAAAAAGCAAAAACACTAATAGTTTTCAACTAATAATAACCACGCCTTGGATAACTTCCATTTGTTATATTACCTCATCTGCGTAGAAACAGAAAACAATCATAGACAAATCAATATAGGTAGTTAAAACTAAAACTAAACACCAAATAAAAAAAAAAAATTCGATTCCCTGTTGAAATTATTTTACTTCATGTGCACATCTAATCCCTATGAAATTCAGGGATGCAACCATTTAACATCTTTATTTTATCAAACTCTGCGGTTAACTGACTTCGTATTTTTTTTTCATTCCCAGTTAAAAAATTCGTGGTAGTTTCAAAGGTAGGCGGATCAAAGGCAGAAACTTTAGAACACTGAATTTAGAATATTATATAATATTTAGTTGCACACTCTAGATTTTGAGTTTAAGTCTCTTAACGCCTAAAGCGTTAAGCTCACAATTATAAGAAAGCGAGTTCGATTTCTAGATCAGGTGGTGAATTGTGACTTTGAGTCAAATGCTTCATTTCACAGAGTTCCAGCCTTCTTAACTGAAAAATACAAGTTCTACGCATAAGCTGGTGTAGTCCTTACATCTTTAGCTACCACATCCTGAATATTCTGCTGGACAAAGATTGGGAAGTTATAGTTCATGCTGCTACCAAATCGTGCTTGCTACAGAGTGACTGCTATAACTTTAGTTAGAAGGGTAGTGACCCTAACCATTGGGGGATATTGAAAACAGGTGTGGAAGAAGAAGAAAAAGAAGAAGAAGAATTTGACATTTTACTGCCGTAAGAAAAACACAACAGGAAATCGAGATATCTTCAAATTGAAGACGTGGTACGATTTCTGGCTAAGAAAGAACTCTTTTAAAGACACCCCAGGGCTAGGATTGGTTTAAAACGCTGCGAAGAGTTAACGTATAAGTCTTTAATTTCCATTCCTCCGGTGTTGACGAAATATGTATTAGTCATAAATATTGGAGGCAATTTAATTGACTATATTTATAAACTATAAATTTGTAGCCTTGAGTTAATTTAGAAATCAATATGTCTCGCCGAATTCTTCTCTTTCCTGGAAATAGATCCGATGTAGAGCAGCTTACGTTTGTGACCAAGGAACTTCATGTTTAAGTAAGCTAGTCCTACATTTCAACGTGCTCATCTTTTTTTTCTGTCAGTCTTCTTGGCGTCAAAATTGTATAACACAACTATTTTAATAACATAAGCAATGTGAGAATCTCGTACAAGTGTACAGTAATACATAATGTACATACATAAATACATCTGTCTATATATATATAAGTTGGTCAGACAGTCATAAGTATATGTCAGACTTAGGGCATATGCGTGTATATGTAAGTGTGTGTGCTCGAGAGAAAGTGAGAGAGAGGGAGAAAGAGTGAGAGAGATATCGCGGTGCGTTTGTTAAAATAGAAACGATATTCGAAAAGGTACTGTTGTCAAAATAAAAATTCTACATAACAATTTGAAAAGATACTTTCTCCATACTTTAAATGGTTTCTTGCTCTATTTAACCTTTCGTATTCTTTTAATAAGAGGGTCTGACGCAGCGTTAAAATTATTTACAAATTTAACACTTTAAAGGTTTAGCTTTAATCCTACCCATGTAGTCACGGGAAAAGAAATTCATGCTCTATCTAGAGATTGAATGGCTTTTAACATGTTATCACGATGTAAAACGAGAATAAACGTCACTTACATATAAAAACAATCTAACTCAAAGTTAAAACAGGAATATTTGTAAAGTAATATTGCAGTGAAGGTGGTAACTATCACACGAAGCGCCATATGAATGCAAACTGACATACTTATATCCTTACAATAGCTAATAATAATCAAACGATATTTTGATAACAGTTGAGAAGATAATAATCACTGATATAATTGACTGTTGATTGCAAGATTATTGAAGAAAAACAAACGAGAAACAACTATTGCCTCGTAAATGTGTTGTTACAGGCAATAAGCTGAAAACGTTATTATTTATCAAAAATTCTTTTCTCATTTGCTTAAACAGTTCTGTGCAAATAATCTCAAGATTTCTCCGAGTTTCTTTGGCGACCAAGCTGTAGTTAAATAAAAGTAGCATGGGAAAACAGAAGTCATAACATGATTGTCTATATACCTTTTTAGAAAGACAACATTGTAGGTGATAGATATAAATGCTAAAAGACTAATATAAGATCTATATAATATAAAAAGACTAATATAATATCTATATAATATAAAAAGACTAATATAAGATCTTTATAATATAATATCCAGAACTCCTGGTTATAATAAACTTAAATGCTCAAATCTACAATGAAATAGACACGGTTTCGTAGGGCAATTTTTTCAAAGAGTGCAATGAAATCTTATACTCGTATTACCCTTCAGAAGTTTTGTAAAAGTGTTTTGTAAAATCAGGTGCACTAACTGTAGTCATGGCAAATTTCCTCGGATAGCTGAAAAGACGAGTTTCTTTCTATTTTCCAGTTTTTGTAAGAAAATCTATTGAATCGAACAATTATAACCAACACTTATTGATGGTGAAAGGATAAATGCCAAAGTACTTTCCGGTGAGTTGTGAACCCAGAAAAGTCCGGCAGTGATCAAATACAGAATAAGTATCTAATTTAGTACTCTAGTATTTCGGTTACACATCACACCCCATCGTCATAATACTCATTAACTACATTTGTAATTAGTTGAAGGTCACAGATATGTAGATATGATATCTAATAGATAATAAATGGAAGGATGTAATTGATTGATTGGATTAATTTTTGTCCATCGATGGGTTGATGAAAAGCTATGTTGTCCAGTATTGTTTGAACTCAGAAACTCGTGACTACGTATTATAACACTAAGTTTTTCACTTTACTCTATCAACCACCTGATTCCGTGTGACTAGGTATACCTCCATAGATTGATAAGGGAGAGAAATTGAAATTGTTGGATGTTAATTACTTTTCCTAAGAGGATTTTAATAGAAGTGATGTTTCATTAGCCAAAAAAAAAAAAAAAAGACGTTCACCTCATTCGCCGCGTTCATATTAAAAATTAATAATACTATTGGATGACCACGTATTTTGCGAGAACGCTGTTGATGATCGTCTATTCTATTACATAACTGGAGGACATTATTTTATAGAGCATAAAAGGATAAAATGAAAATATAACACTGAATAAGAATTGAATACAACGTAAAGGAATAACTATTAAAGACAACAGTGTCCACTGCTCTAACGACTCTGTAATCTACGATTTAAACGACATTTTCAATATTAAACATTAAGCAACATTTGCTGTTCATGTTTCGTATTCAACTACCTCAAATACTATAATTAAAACGTAAATTATTATTGAAAATTTAGGAAGGGTGAAATGGCAAAAAAGCAGGCAATAAATTGCAGGTCTAAATACCTCAAAGTATTTAACTTCATTCATTTACACTTTGAAATTGAATCCAGATAACACTGATTTCGTTTTTTATTCTACTAGAATCGATAAAACAGATACAATATTGTCCATCATTAATTCTATCGGTTAAATCTCACTTCTGAAAAATTTCTCAGTAAGAAAGCAACACAGGCAAATATAAACTTTTCTATCGTAAAAAAAAAAAAAAAACTCCTCGTTTCTGGATTAATGAATTAATATCAGATATTTAATAAGAAATGGCGAAGTGTGACGCAATAAAAGCAATACTAAATGTCTGGTGGTACTTGACTTCTGACTATTATTCTAAACTATCCAATATCATTATTCAAATAGGGAGTTCAACGGTTATTTTTCTGTAGTCTGATAGTTTCTATTATTCGGTATTTGTTTGGTTCACTGAGCAGGTGACTGCGTTTTATGTATTATCAGCTCTTTATAGAGATCAGACGTGTCGTGAGTTTTGACAAAACAATCTGCAGTTAAAAACTTCGGAGTTAAATGTACCTTCAGTGGGTATAGAAAAATAAAAACGAGCATTAACATTTTTGCGAGGTTTTCGTTGATATATATAATATTTAATTCATAATCGTTAGTCTAACAAAATGTATTTTTTTCGGATAAACTATTATGGATTAAATATTTAGGCACTTTCAGACTTATCTTTAAGATTTT
>NC_142929.1:133024521-133034521 GCF_046866305.1 Octopus bimaculoides
TGTCCTAAATTTGGATTAACTGAAAGCCTTGTAAATACTCATCGTTACGTAATTAAAGACACGACTGCACACGTTCCCTAATTGAACCCAATCTACATAAATTACGTTAGTAGTCCACGGAAAGCTTGTTTGGCAACGAACTGTACTTTAGAATTTTCAAAACACCACCATCAGCACTTCATTCACCTCATCCTTCCCTCTCTCTTCTTTTGCCTTTCATTTTATGTGAGTTGCTGCAATATTCTAGAGTAAGGAAAGAAAGCGAGAGAAGTAGATACAGAGAGGGTAAAGAAGAAAAATCTGAGAGATACTGAAAGGAGAAAGAAAAGAGTTTGATGTCACACAGACGTACCACCGCCATCATCTCTACCAATCTTTTCCACATCTCCCTCTATATATGACTGTCTCTTGATGTATATTCCTCATTCTCCATCACTCTATATCTATTTCAGGGTTCAATAGAGAGAGAGAGAGAGAGGGGAGAGAGAGAGAGAGAGAGAGGGGGGGGGAGAAAGAGAGAGAGAGAGAGAGAGAGAGAGAGAGAGAGAGAGAGAGAGAGAGAGAGAGAAAGTGATTATCACAGCTGCTCTTTTTCTACTTTCAATCTTAATCGTCTTTCCTGACAGACAGTATGATGTAGTCTGAGGGAGATTCGGCTGCTATATCTCAAAATAAACAAATCAGCTTTGACAGATGGTGAACAATATAATAGAAGTTTGTTTCATAATTTCTGAGTACAAATCGGACGCACAAACACAGAGAGAAAGAAAAAGAGAAAGAGAGAAAGAGAGAGAGAGAGGGAGAGAGTAAGGGAGAGAAAAGTGAGAAATAGTAACAGAGTGGGAAGAAACAGTATGAGAGAGAGAAAGAGAAAAGAACTCTGATATTTATATGTAGAGAAGAAGAGAGAGAGAAAGAAAGAGATAGAGAGAGAGTAAGAGAGTATGTGTGAGAGGAGAGGAATGAGAAATAGTTAGAGAGGGGTGAAGAGACAATGTGTGTGTGTGTGTGTGAGAGAGAGAGAGAGAGAGAAAACTTTGATATTTATATGAAGAGAAAAAGAGAGAAACAAAGTTAAATACAGGGACAGATAGACAGATAGGCAGACAGACAGACATACATACATACAGACAGACAGACAGACGGACATACATACATACATACATACAGACAGACAGACAGACAGATAGATAGATAGATAGATAGATAGATAGATAGATAGATAGATAGATTGTGTATCTTGATGTCTACATTCGCGTACGTACACATGAATGTCACTAAGTCAGTATGTGTATAAATATATCTGCAACATGTTGTTCATGAGTCAGATTGAAGAAACGTTGGTTTTTGTGTACGTCTATATCAACTAAGTGTGTGCTATTGTATTATGATGTGTATGTGTAGGCATGCATATTTTGTCTGTTTCTCTGTTTCATTCTCAGAGTACGTTTACGTTTCTATATATTTTTTATATATGGAATTTCATTGGTGTATTGTGTGTAATATTTTTTCCTTATATGCGTTTAGATTCCTAAGTCTTTTGTAGTATATAAATCTACATATATCTCCTTTCTTGCACATCAGTGTATTTCTCTCTCCCCCTCTCTCTTTCTTTCTTTCTCTCTCTTTTTCTGTGTATGTGCGTTTGTGTGTTTGTGTATTTGTATATCTGGATGTATGCAAATATCTGTCTGACCGTCTCTATTTTCTGAGTGTGATTATAAGTGTATGTATGTATGTAAGAACGTATGTATATTAGTGTATTTGTGTACGTATACGCGCCAGGAAATGCTCTGTGATCTGAGGTTATGGTAAATGGATTCTCATATAAACCAAAAAGCCGGATATAACAGCCAACTAATGCTCGACTTTTAGTTTCCACTACCTTGAAATTATATCCGATTGATTCTCTCGACGTGCATTTCAAAGCATTACAGTTCAGTTGGCATGTCATAGAGCTCTTATCGTAACTAGACCCATAAATTCATGACATAGTTTGTGACGTCACCACACTCGTCGTTAATGCTACTTTCAAATACATATTAGTCATGTGAATAGATATGTTTTTAAAACTATCAAATAGCAAAAGAAACGAAGACTTCGGCAATAAAAAAAAGAACTGTTTCCGCAAAAATAGTTAGATATAACAAGATAAAATAGGAAAATGAAACAATGAAAGTATACAGGAAAAAAACTTCAAATACAAAATGAAAAACGTTGGAGGAAACGGATAAATTTTCTCTAACTTGATACCAAGCTTACTTTTCTATCTTTTTCTTGATATAAGATTTGACTCTCTTTTGGAGATATACATTTTTCAAACTGATATATATATATATATATATATATATATATATATATATATATATATATATAATCATACATACATACATACATACAAACACACACACACACACACACACACACACACACACACACACACACACACACACACACACACACACACATATATATATATGTATGTATGTATGTATGTATATTGTTGTATTTGGGGATAGCCATGTTGCCAGTTTAGCCAATAAAGATTATATATATATATAAGGTTATATATATATAATCATGCCAAGGACCTATAATCATTTAAGGGATGTTTACATCCTAGTTCTCCAGTTTATACCAGTGTTCAGTGAAAACTAAATACTTTAGTTACACATTGGTGTGTATTGGTATTTAAAATATTTATGAATGAGAAACAGAAGAAAATGGAGAAATTGATGTATAGACATCAGTTTATTCAAAGATATTCAAATCAATATAATATGAAATTTTTATCCCTACAGCCGTTTCCATGTCCAATTAGTTCAATTAGAGAGATTAAATTAAATTAAATCAAATTATATTTTCATATTGAAACTGGTTAATTGAGTATTTCATCAGGGGAGAATTTCCAGAAGGGCGTTACATTCCAACGTGCTGGTCGACCCTTGACAGACTCAGATGTGTGCATTCTGGTAATGTATGTATTTAAAGAAACCGTTATGAGTATATTTATATATACTTATAAACAAATATGTATGATATAGTTGTGCGTGTTTGTTTGTTCTACATAATAGCTATTGGTGGTGGTGTTGCAATTAGGATGAACTAGGTGCTAGAGAGAGAGAGAGTGGGAGAGAGAAAGAGAGAGAGATAGGTTGAGAGAGAGAGAGAGTGGGGAGAGAGAGCGGTAACACTTATCATGTAATAGCGCGTTTGTTAAAATATAGAAGTAAAAAAAAAATATGTTGTATCAAAAACTGCTAATTATTTATCATATTACAGTATCGCGTCATCCATATTTGTGTAAAATACTTATGGTCAATACCCAATTATCCAATTTTAATATGAAAGTTTTAAATTGATTTAATTTAATTGGATTTGGAAACGGCTGTAGGGACAAGAATTTCATATTATATTGATTTGAATATCTTTAAATAAACTGACGTCTATACGTCAATTCTCCATTTTCTTCCCTTTCTCATATATATATATATATATATATATATATATAGTCAGGATTTGACTGCTATTTTTTCAGCGTGGCGGTATCTCTTGATACCCTGTATTATAATTATATATATATATATATATATATATATATATATATATATATATATATATATATATATATATATATATATATATAGATAGATAGATAGATAGATAGATAGATAGATGTATATGCATGTATGTATGTAGAATGAGAGACAGAGAGAGGCAAACAAATAGATAGATAAATAAATAAATAGATTTGCGTATATAGTAATCGAAATACAATTCGTAAACAACGTAAACGGAAATGAAAAATATGTGACTTTATTTCCGTAAAATCAAATACAGACTTCCTTCTGATGTGGCAGCACCACGCTAAGGATTACATTAAGAATGCATCATCAATTTTACATTTGCTTGTCTGCATCGTAAGCATTTTACCTCATCGAGGATTCGACTTACGATTGATGTAGAGTTCGTTAAGTGCTCAATTCTGTGCATACTTGTTACTCACTTCTGTTGGTTTAATATGACGATATATTACAACATAACCTACTATATGACTAGATATATATATATATCTTCCAACAATATTTGGTATCATTGTTTATGCTTATCAGTTGTTTCATCGCTGTTTAATTCATGCTTTATTCGACATATTGTTTTCTCTTTGTCGATATCCTCGTTATCTTTTATTTGTTTCAGTCATTGGGCTACAACTATGCTGGGTACCACCTTGAAGGATTTTAGTCAAACAAATCAGCCACGGTACTTATTCTATCGCCCTCGTTTGCCGAACCGCTAAACTACGGAGCGTAAGCAAACCAAAAATGTATGTCAAGCTAGTGGAACTAACAAGCTGATATACACACAATACACACTCACATACCACGAACTTCCACACAGTTTCCGTCTACAAAAGTCAATCACAAAGCATGTAATCTAAATAAAGTAAATATTCATTGAAACCTTTTTATAATTGTCAGAACCTTCGCTATATCTTAAAGTTCAAGTCTGATGATTAATCGATATTTGTAACTGAAAGATTCTGGCGGACTTTTGTTAAATTAAAATAAATGTTTATTCTTGCAAAGGTTCCAAGTCTGTTTGCCAAAACGCTTTAAAGAATGATCTGATGATTGTCAAAATGTATTTGGATCATTCTACTGTAAATTTAAAACAACGTAACTCAAATTTAGTGTACTGAATGTGTTACGAATGGGTCTGAAAAAAAGTAAGCTCCACGACCAAGGATTATTGGTTCATATCATGTTATCGGTACATGGTGCGCGGTTTTTCAGTTTCGGGTCACTTAGCTGATCCACGCAAAGATAAAATTCCTTACTTAAAGCAACGGAAAACCTATATAACTGGAGATAACAATCTAGTTATCTTTCAGAAGATATTCTCTTCAAGTGGTTGACATGAAGAGGTGCATTCTCTGAGAGGATGATTTTTTTCCTCCAAATAGAAATCTTCAGTGGTACGACGATGTAATACCTTAACAAAACATCAGTCAAGTATTTGTATGCTGTTAACTTAATGTGACAGTCCCCTGAAGGGAATAATACTACTGTTGGTTAGACCTAAGAAGCTGCACCGCTTCCTGTCGGCCTTGACACATTTCCTGTGTACTACTACTGCATAAATCTCTCTGAGAGATTTCGAAATGTATTATTTCTAAAATCATCAATCGTTTAACGGTTTTGAAAATTGTCTATAAATTCACTCGCACAATTTGGTCGTTCTTCCTAAGCAAAGGAAACGTCGACAGTATTGGAACACACAGTATGGCGTTAAGAATGTTATACTGGATTTAATCTGACGTGCTGCCGTTTCTACCAGCTTACTAGCTTCGCATATTATATCATTAATATATTAACCTGTTCTAAATTGATTAAATTCGTGAATATTTTGAAATGTAGATCTAGACTTTCTAATCGATTTTAAAATAAGGGATGACGTCATGAATAAGGAAAACAACATTGAATTGAGAAGTCAGTTTGAAGTTTTGAAATTCTCTGAGTTACAATGCACACACACTGTTAGGTAAACCTAAATGTTACCCCACATTTTTGTTCTGTAAGATAAATGAAAGGAAAGGATTTGAAAGTACAGTACAAAGGTTTCGTTTCTTTAATGGGGTAATATAAATTATTGATAGCTGAACAGTATAGTTAATAGGTTTTTGTTTTAGGTGAAAAGAAAATCCTTGCTAGATATTTGACAAAAATATATTTACAATAAAAACCAAATATCCCTGAAAGGAAATTAAAAATAATCCGAGGGTAAATTTGAATTTGAATATTTCCGATTAGACAAGAATGAAAATAAAAATTTGAATGGCATTAAAAAAGAAAAAAAAAAAAGAAAAAAACAATAGTTACATGATTTCAAGTCCGGCTCCTGAAGCACTTTAAATCCGATAGATTGAATATTAGCCATATGAAGAATATAAGGTGAGTGGAAGAAAGAGACAGGATAAGAGAGAAAAAAAAAGGAGGAAGTGGAGGAGGTGCAGGTGCGGGGAGCGAGAGGTTATTGTGTCTCTTAACAAAAGACATAATAGCCTAGAGGGCTGGGGAAATTTGAAAAATAAACGAAATAAAAGAATGACTGCTATTACTGGAAAATCTAACTATATGAACAGAAGCATAAAGAAACCATCGATAATGTTTTACGATTTGAAAGACCTTCAACATTTAGATGTTGATTTGTCCATGAAAGTAAGGAATTGGTCCCTTCTATTGCTCATAAATTCTATCATATAAACTTGTGTGGTGTTGTTCTTAACTACAATTGTTAGATTTTCATCCATCTGGACTCCATAGAATAACTGCCATTAATATATACTGGGTGAAACGATAAAGTAACATCCCCGTCTCACTCCACAACTATATACTGGTTGGTATTTTAAGTTTATGTTCCGTCGTCATGCGCTCATTTAACTATGTGAGATCCTTCAAAGCTGATCGGAGATATTCCTAAAGCAGAAATACTATAAAGCAACAGCTTAACATTTTATTATGGTACACTAAAAGTTGTTATAGTATAGAAATTATGGTTTTATATCCACAATTAACGAAATGTTATTGCATAAGTTTGGACCAATAGATATACGTGTGTTAAATTCTTGTTGAGACATCGTATGTGATCCTACTATCTTTATACGCATGTTTGACAATCGCACATAAAATGTTGCTAAAGCAATTTTAGGCTTTTCAAATGGTTTCCAGCCTAGATACAGTTTTATCAATAATCTCAGTCATTTCGGGGATAAAATAAAATAGAGCAGATTCATTATGAAACCTTAAAGAGTGATGGCTTGGCAGAATCGTTAGAAATAATATCTTATTTTAATGGTATACGCTTTCCGAGTTAATAATTTATACTTGCCATCGAATTTGAAAATGTTGCTATTCTTTATGCGTTAGCAACGTAAGTAAAGTGAATTGGCCTAAACCAAAACACGAAACAAGGTCATTGACTCAGTTCACTGGAAGATTATTATTGTTCCTTGCAAAAATTTCTAAACAGTTTGCAGCTTAGTTCCGTTAATTGTAAACGTGTGTTGTTTGCTGACGCAGCATATTTTGGTACATGTGTTAAAAAGTCGTGTATAGCTTATTGTGATACACGTATATAACTGGTTGATACATCTTACTACAGTATGTACGATAATCAGAGACATAGGTCTACGAGAGTAAATATCGTAAGCTCAGCTACTATCTGGTGTATGCATAACACTGTGTGTAATGTGTATTGTATACAACCAGTGGTATATTCTTACAGTAAATATATACTACATTTTATTATAGTATATGTTAAACAACCGTGTATAACAACTTTTACTACTCAAACATTCTCTCCGATGCTGTAATGATTGTCAAACGGCTACCCTGAAGGTGCATTGCAGAATGTTGAATATACTAAATGTATGCTACGATATGCTGCATCTTATTCCAGCAAATTCGTAATACTGTAGATGTGCAACAACCCTACAGTACAGCTCAATACAGTATGTATGTACTAAAGTATAGTACAGCCAAATACTGTAAGTAACGCAGACTCTGAAGAATTCGAGATTATTTGCAGATTGGGGACTCTTCCTCCAGGTTTTTTTGTCTAATAAAGATGAAATTTCCATTGATGAACATACAATCCAGGTAATGTATATTATTTAAATAGCATTTTGAACCATATTCTATCAATGTACTGTAATAATAGTGCATTGAGTAAAAGTGAAGTAATTCTAAAAGTAATTCTAATTCATCGGGTGAATCGAATATGCAACAAAATTTTGAATCCCAGTTGATAACGCTTCAGCTCATACCATTAATACGTATTGTAAAAACACGAAGACCCAAACATTCTATCTTTCCCCATAAATATAGGAACACTAGAACTTGTCAACCAGAAACCAATAATAATAATGTAGTCGATTGTAACGGCTTAGAACAAGAGTTGTTAGAACTAGTTGCTAGGCTGGGATCATGATTAATTTTCCTTTAACAACTGGAAGGATTTTCATTTATTTACATCACTTAAACTCTCTATGATCCATGTAAAACTTCATTTAAACGTACTCTGCCCATCTAAACTCGTGGTTGACAGGCAATTTTCATAGTCTAAAATAAAAGATTTCTGTCTAATGTAATACCATTTTCGGTGTTATGATTATTAAAAATCTACGCATTGAAACCACCAACAAGATCCATGCTATTATGAACTATCATCATGAAGCATGAAATTCGTGTAGTATTACAGTTATATGTGGTATTACATTCATCAGATAGAAACAGGAAACAAAGAATAACTATCTCTTTATAATACTAAACTTTTGAAAAGCGGCGAGCTGGCAGAAATGTTAGCACTCCAGCCGATAATGCTTATCGGTGTTTCATCTGCCGCTACGTTCTGAGTTCAAATTCCTCTGAGGTCGACTTTACCTTTCAGGGTCAATAAATTAAGTACCAGTACGCAACTGGCGTCGATCTAATCGACTGCCCCCCCCCTCCCCCAAAATGTCAGGCCTTGTGCCTAGAATAGAAAAGAATACCGAATCTTTGAAATATTCTCAGAGAGATAATAACCCCTAATGATTCTATCGAATATGTGACCTGATTGGTAGAATATAATGATACAGATTTCGTGACTAGAGAAAGAGATTGAACTCAGAAAAGCAAGCGAATGAAAGGCATATTAATCATACCGTGTTTTTCCATACTTTCATAGTATTTATTTACGCACAAACAGTCAATTGACAGTTTAAAAAGTTTTACGACCGTAAAAAAAGTATTTAATTTCGTGTTTTAAATTTAATCATTTTATTTTTTTTTATTTTGGTTTCTATTAAAAAGTGATTGATAAATTTTTGAAATACCATTGTGTTCATCACATTTCTTGGTTTGCCTTGAAACATTACGCAAAGCAATTCTAATTTTTACAATATTCGAAAAAGAAATCTCCCTAAACTAATCCTCAGATTTTCTAACCCTGTCCTAATTACTTTTCTCTTTCTAAATCATGAGAATAGCTTTCTACTTAGGTTGAAAGTGATTACCTCTCTGAGGTCTTAAATATTAACCTAAAAATGTTTTAGAATATTGAATTATATTATGATTACCGAGGCATAGTCTTGACAACAAGTAAAAGATACATTGAATTGATGATAATCACTATGTAAATACATATATATACAAGCATAAATATATGCATACATTTATACACACATCCATGCACACATGCACACACACACACACATACGTAAGCATATATAATCTATCTATCTATCTATCTATTTATCTATCTATCTATCTATCTATCTATCTATCTATTGTATGCATACATGCATGCATGTATGTATGTATGTATGTATGTATGCATGTATGTATGTATGTACGGTTCAAATGTACAGAAAACAAAAGACAAAGACGGGTGGGGGAAGGACAAGCAGGTGTATTAATCTGACATTGGGGAAGAATTGAAAAGTCTTTGATGTTTTGAGCCTACACTCTTCGACAGAAAGGGACGAGAGAAAGAAAATCGGAGAAAATATGTGTTGAGATTAACGGTTTCACATGATGAAACATCTTGTCAGACCCTTATATATATATATAAGGTGTGTGTGTGTGTGTGTGTGTGTATGTGTGTGTGTGTGTATGTGTGTGTGTGTGTGTGTGTGTGTGTGTGTGTGTGTGTGTGTGTGTGTGTGTGTGTGTGCATGGGTCCGACAAGATGTGTATGAGAGCACAATCAATTCTGTTGCAGGGGTACCTCTGACGACTTGTAGTGATCTGGAGCAGTCAGATTGCGGTTGTATCTTCAGGTTGTATCTTACAGCAGTTAGATTTTCGTTCTCAGAGAAACACGGTTATATCTAGTTAGACTGGTCTATTTGGCGGATATGGTTCTTTGCCAATGCCCATGAAAGGCGCGAACCCATGTCAGTTTGGCTGATACTCCAAAACTCTACTTATTTTCAAGGATTATCAAGTGGTTTAATTGA
>NC_142929.1:133039521-133067021 GCF_046866305.1 Octopus bimaculoides
CCGATTCTTTCTTTATTGGCAAGATATTTTGAAATAAAAAGAATAATGACATACATACATACATACATACATACATACATACTGGTAGAATAGGCCTTGGTAAAATATAGTGACCGTAAATTTGATAAAATAACTTCAGGTCAGAGAATAGAAAGATCTGTTATAGAAAGCAATTATCTAATTGATGTTTACAGCATTAACAAAATATAACGAGATCTTTAGATAGCACAGGCCAACAAAAAGTTTTTTTTACTGTTGTCAAAACATTTGGACCTGATGTAGGTGTTTTTGAACACACAAAATCCGAAAATGACATCGATCTATTACCATCACATCAAGGTTTTAAGATACTGATCCATTGAATTTAATTTGTTTTCAATAAAACCGCTTACGAAGAATGAGATATAATATAGAAATTGTTTTTTCTTCGAAATCAGAATGTGTTCTTAAAATCCTACTGCAAAACTAATAAAAAAATTTAAATTTCTATAAATTACACCATTGTTTATGCTTGATAACCTATGGATTTGCGTTCGGATGATTTTCTTGACTACTGAACCTCAGGAATATCACAAGCCAAGTTCTAGTAATAGTCACCATCTTATGCAAGTCCAATCTGCGTCGATGCCTTTGTTACATTGATTTTATGGCCTAAACGAAAACGCTTTCCCTTCAATATTTTCAGGTAATTTATCAAGGTGACTGTGGAGAAAGAGAGGCTTTATGCTCATTAAGTCTGAATGCTTTACAGATGAGACTAAACTGCGAATGCACTGCGATATGTATTCAAGACTGATGTAGAAAGAACAGAGGTATAATTAGTTCCATTGAGAGACGGTATCGGTAATAGTTTTCTCAATCTACGATACTTAGACGACTTAAATCTATCTATCAAATTTCATATGCATCTATCTATCTATCTATCTATCTATCTATCTATCTATCTATCTATCTATCTATCGATCTATCTATCTATCTATCTATCTATCTATCTATCTATCTATCTATCTATCTATCTATCTATCTATCTATCTATCTGGCTAGCTAGCTAGTTAGCTAGCTGTATATATACAAATATATATACTCTTTTATTCTTTTACTCGTTTCAGTCATTTGACTGCGGCCATGCTGGAGCACCACTTTTAGTCGAACAAATCGACCCCAGGACTTATTCTTTGTAAGCCTGCTACTTATTCTATCGGGCCTCTTTTGCCGAACTGCTAAGTTACGGGAACGTAAACACACCAGCATCGGTTGTCAAGTGATAGTGGTGGGAGGACAAACACCCCCCCCCACACACACAAACACACAAATAAATATATACAACGGGCTTCTTTCAGTTTCCGTCTACCAAATCCACTCACAAAGCTTCGGTCGGCTCGAGTGGTTGGTAAGCAAATTACTTACTACATAGCCAGTCCTGCACCTATATATGTATTATTATAATATAATATATTATATTATATTATGTTAAGTTATATTATATTACATTATGTTATATTATATTATATTATATTATATTATATTATATTATATATTTATTGGTTTAGTTGATATTTTTTCTGCAGTCTCGAGTCGCATGTGCAAGTGTGCAAATATGTCAAAAGCTACATCCATCCATTTAAAATCTAGAATGAATAGTAACAAGCAAACAATAGCATTTTCTCATTATATCGTAACTGTAAGAATTAGAGGTTAGGTTGTTGGAATTAATGGTCCCTGGGAATTAAATGAATTTTCTTTTCCATCGTCTAACTGATTCATATTTTTAGAATTATTCCGTTTGTAGAAATATTGTTCCATAAGGTAAGAATATAATCAATACCAAAACTGCTAAATTATTAATTACTAATCCTCCCAATGATAAAATTTCACACTGTTTCGAAAATAGAACTGTTACAATTGATTATTCTCATAAGCACACATACAGTCGTATACACATATGAGCATGCACACACACATAACATACATATATATGTATGTGTATATATACAGTTACACATTCACACTCACATACATACACGTCTGCACATACACACATTCATAAAAACACTCCAACAGTTTAGCTAACAAAAGCTTATACATCTGTTGCAGACATGCAACAAATGTGAAAGGAATGTGGACTCATATACATTAAAACAGAAATCCACATTTGTAATGATATGTGCGACCGTACGTAAATACATTCATTCATTCATTCATTCATTCATTCATTCGTCCATCCATCCATCCATCCATCCATCCATACATCCATACATACATACATACATACACACATACATACATACTCCACCAGGCAGTTTTATTATTTGTTTACGCTTGCATGAAATTTAACTTTATGAAATAAAAGGAAAAGGGCTGATAAATTTATATAATAATTTTATATAAGGTAGGGTCTCAGAGACATGAAATGCATTTCAAGAGTTCCCGAAGATTGGGAAATGCAGCCATTGGTGTCATAAAGCGTGGAACAACACTTTGGTTCCCATAATGCAGCCGAGCTGGCAGAATCGTTAACACGCCGGGCGAAATGCTTAGCGGTATTTCGTCTGCTGCTACGTTCTGAGTTCAAATTCCGCCGAGGTCGACTTAGCCTTTCATCCATTCGGGGTCGATTAAATAAGTACCAGTTACGCACTGGGGTCGATGTAATCGACTTAATCCGTTTGTCTGTTCTTGTTTGTCCCCCTCTGTGTGTAGCCCCTTGTGGGCAATAAAGAATAAGAATCGTTAGCATGCCAGGTGAAATGCTTACAGGTAGTTCGCCGCCTTTACTTCCTGAGTTCAAATTCCGTTGAGGTCAGTTTTGTCTTTCATCCTTTCGGGGTCGATAAAATAAGTACCAGCAGAACATTCTACTCCTGGGTAAGAGTATAAAAACTGCGTCCCTCATCCAAACCACGTCGAGCCAGCGTAGCAGAGCAGGCTCATCAAACCGGTGTAACCTCAAGCTATTCTCTGGTGTAGAGGATATGATGGAGCTTCGTCCTGCTGTGGACTGAGCATGGGCGATTTTAACTAGCCCAATGTAGTCCTAAATACACGGTGTCTCAAAAAGAAGGATGTGATGGCCAAGATCGGAGCGTCATTGATCAAATCACACTCGATTAGGATGGACCTAGTGCTAAACATCAACAACAAGAATGACCCATCAATTTCAACAAACGACTTCAAAAACCAACACTTACGACCATAATGTTAGCTACGAAACACCTCTATTGACTTCTGATTTCAAAGAACCACAGCCGTCACTTTCAAGCGAGTATGAAATGTTAACATGTCCTAGGCTTTCGCGAATTGTTTTAGGTACCTATTTAGTCACGAGAAATCGTAGACCCTCTCAGGCTTCATACCCTTGACCCAATAGAACATCTAGAACGTGATGTCTTGAGAGGAGGGTTGCATTCAGTTGGTATTATATTTCAGTTAAGTAGACGGAAGTAACGTAGAATGTAATACCCCATTCAAAGACATAATGCAGTGCCCAGACCAGAAATCGAATCCATGATCCTATCATCGTAAGCCCAATATGACAACCATTGGGCCACGCACCTTAAAAAATTAAATTTCCTGTATAAATAATGAAAAGTAATAGTAGACATCTAGAACAAGAAAAACAACATGAGCAGCACAATGGAACTAACTCCAGCAGTGCTGACTTCCCATACAGGTAAAAATACTAAAGGTGGTTCAGCTGACTAGAAGAAAACAGTGTATTTAGTGAAGTGATATTATTACTACGATGACAACGACAAAGGCAGTCAGCCGATAGCAAGCTACGATCAATATCTTAAATATTCTTGGATTTTAGGCGCAGAACATAGCAGAAAACAATAGAAAGGCAAGTCTACAGTGGTAGGAGAACAAATCTCTCTTTCTCAAGGCTCTCCATTCTTACCTTCTCTCTTTTATCCAATTCTTGTATATTTTCTACTCTGTCTATTCTTAGCTTCTTTACAATATGCAAGCCAATACGTTCGAACTGAGTTTTCGAATTTTATTGCTATTTCTACAACTGCTAGTGGCATAGAATCTACGTGAGCGTAACGAATATAGTTCATGATCCAGTCAACACACTGCCGCACCATTGCACGACAAAATCTTTTCTCCATTTATCGTCTTATAATCGATCGAATCTCTTCTACTTAAGCTATATTCCTTTATTTCCGTCTTAAGGCGAATATCAATGACGGAAACGTTCGATGTTTCAGTTCGTTTGAAGACGGCGCTGAAACGAAAAGGAATGGGGTGGAAAAAAAAAAGTATCGTCAAAATCCGTATTTTTCACTAACAGTTTAATTGGTGTGTGGTGGGCAAGAAATGGATTGCTTTCAAGGATTAGATTTTATAAAATATAACTAATGTAATAAGCAAATACATCGCTGAAACTTTAAGAAAACAAACAATTTCTGGTGCAGTATATACATACATACATACATACATGCATACATACATACATACATACATGCATACATACATACATACATACATACATACATACATACATACATACATACATACATGCATCTCTCTCTCTCTATATGTATATGATGAATATACATGCGCACTCGCATATGCGAACACACACACACATAGATATATATATACTCCACAAATAAATATAGTATGTGTATACATTATATATGTGCATAAACTCATATATGCACTTAATTTATACAATGTACACTTCTATATACATTTGGAAACTAGGAATTTTGTGTTGCATTACGTATGTGCATATGTGTGTGTATGTAACTAAGCATGAGGAGCCTGTATGTATATATCCATCAAAGTATATACATTAAAGTGTATACGCATCGCGCAAAAGTTGCATAAGACTTAAATGTACATGTTTTTCCCCACCCCCTGCTATAGAGACACCGGTCCCCATTTCTGGCAAACGAAAATTATCTCGCGAGGATTACTGTGTTAACGCCTGTCACGTTACCTTCCAAGTCTGAAATCTGGTCAGTTCGTACCAGGTCATAACACATAAAATCAGGATCATAATGATGATGATGATCATCATCATCATTATCATCATCATCCTCAACAGCAACAACAATAACAACAACAGCAGCAGTAGCAGCAGCTGCAGCAACAGCAAAAGCAACAAGAAAATGTAATTTAATTATAAAGGCATTGATATTTTCAGCTGTCCATTTTTAATATACTGGCTGATGTGTAGCTGATTAGGATCGTGTTATTGAACAAGATGACCAGTATAAAGAAGATGATGATGACGACGACGAGAAAGAAGAAGAAGAAGATGATGATGATGATGATGGTGGCGCGATGTTTATGAGCACGAGGATATGATGGCGGTGATAATGATGATGGTGATGGTGGTGATGAGGTAGTGGTGGTGATAGTTCAGGTAGTAACATTGGTGGGGGATAGTAGTGGCGTGTTGGATTTCGATAGTGATAGCGGTGGTGGTGGTGGTGGTGGTTTTGGTGGTAGTCAAGCTGCAGCTGTTGCTGCTGCTGCTACTGTTGTTGTTGCTGCTGCTGCTGCTGCTGCTGCTGCAACTGCCGCTGCTGTTCAAAGTATTGTTGATACTGAAGTAGTCCGCTGCTGTTGCACATTCTGTTTACAGTTCTCTGCTTGAAGAAATGATGGACAGAGAGAGCGAGAAAGAGAGAGTGAGAGACAGAGACAGAGAGAGAGGGAGAAATAGAGAGTGAGTGAGAGAGAGAGAGAGAGAGAGAGAGAGAGAGAGAGAGAGAATAATACTTATACACAAGCGGCAAGTAAACAGTACTGATACACATATACCCATACACGCATTCATATATACATAAATACCTGTACATATTTATATATGCTTCTATATGATGTATATATATACGTGTGTGTGTATGGACGTATATATATATGTGTGTGTGTGTGTGTGTATGTGAATAAGTATAAAATGTGTGTAATGTATGCATATATATATGTATGTGCACAAACAACACACATATATACACATATATAGATAAAGGAGATAGAGAGATACAAGGAAGAAGAAAGAAAATGTCATAGTGATCGTTAAGAATCGGTGAAAGGGTGAGAGAGTGAACGAGCGTGAAAGAGAGAGAAAGAGAGGGAGGGAGAAAAAGGAAGAGAGAGAGAGAGAGAGAGAGGAAGAAAGTGAAATAGAGGAAGAGAGAGAGAGAGAGAGAGAGAGAGAGAGAGAGAGAGAGAGAGAGAGAGAGAGAGAGGGGGATTGAAAGGTAGAAAAGGTGGAGGATAATGAAAGAAAATGGGAAGGAATGAAAGAATGACAAAAAAATGTAAAGAATAAATAGATTTAAATAACAGAGAATGAAAGTAAATGATTATATGGGGAGACAGACTGCCGGATATATTGAAAAACAGACTCACACACAGTCAGACACACAAATATATACGTATATTTGCACATACATGCATACATACGTATGCATGCATATATACATGCATACGCGCGCGCACACACATACACACACACACATATAAAGCATATATATGATTCGTTTATGTATAAGTATGCATTTACATACCTATAAATATATATATACTAACACATGCACGCACACACATAATATATGTATATATATACACACATTGGCACGCGCGTGTATACGTGTATGTATGTATGTGTGCGTGTATGTCTGTGCGTGTGTGTATGTAGGCCTGAGCCCATAGGTGTATGCGCCTGTGTGTAAGTGTACGTGTGTATGTGTGTGTGTGTATGTGCATGCGAGTTTAGAAAGATAGATTGATTGATAGACAAATAGACAGATTCTTTTCTACTCTAGGCTCAAGGCCCGAAGTTTTGGGGGAGAGGGGCTAGTTGATTAGATCAACCCCAGTACGCAGCTGGTACTTAATTTATCGACCCCGAAAGGATGAAAGGCAAAGTCGACTTCGGTGGAATTTGAACTCAGAACGTAAAGACAGACGAAATACCGTTAAGCATTTCGCCCGGTGATAGACGAATAGACAGATTCATAGACAGACAGATAGACAGATAGATAAGTAGCTAGATAGATAGATAGATAGATAGATAGATAGATAGATAGATAGATAGATAGATAGATAGATAGATAAGGAGGCGGGTAAGTAGAGAAGTGAGTGAATGAGAGAAGAAAAGCAGTACCGGAGTAAGTAAAATATATTTTATATTTTTATAAAAGTTGTGGAGAGAGAGAGAGAGGCGGGGGCAGAAAGTGTAGTTGTATGTGAAGTAGACTAGTAAATAAGGTGGATGAGAAGGTGAGAAAGATGATAAGAGCAGAAGACAAACATTTTCGTAAGCAGAAATACCATGCAAATAAATAATGGAGCAACAGAGTATAAGTATATCAAGAGAGAATGAGAGAAAACGAGAAGAAGAGGAGGGAGAAGAAGGTTTACGAAGCAGCAGTATTAAGGGAGAGAGTAAAAAGAGAGAAAGTTGTAAAACGAAAGGAAGAACTAGATAAAGTGGTAAAGAAAAAGGAGGGCGAACGCTTAGGAGAGAGGCAGTGTAAGAGAGAGAGAGAGAGCGATGGTAAAAGCGAGGAATGGAAAGAAAGATAGACAAATACAGAGAGACAGAGAAAGTGGGAGGTAGAGAGGAGCAAAAATTGGTGGCGGGGTTAGTGTTGTAGGGTGTTGGTGGGAGTATACGGTACAAAAATAAATTCCCCGTTGTAAACATTTCCTTCTCGGCAAATTCGATGATTTTTCTCAGTGAAGTCTAAATATGTCGGCTTTTGGCAAACCACAAGGAACCGAGGTGGAATCAACAGTTGATTTTTTTTTTTTTTTTGTGCGTGTTTTTAGTAACTTCTTTCAATCTTGCTTTTCCTCTTTCAGATTTTTTTTGCCGAATCCTACACCGACCATTATTTTGTTTGTTCGTTTGTTTCTTATTTTCCTTTTCACTCAGAGAATGTACTTGATGCCTATAGATTGATGTTAGAGTTAGTATGCCATGAACACAACCTCCGCGAAAAACGATCTTTACATAAACAATTACAACAGTCTCTAATCAGTTTAAAGTTTATTCCTGCTTACCATCTTGCCGACTTACAAAGCAGTTGCCTCTCTATTTTCCATTTAATTTTAAATAGAATATTTTTAAAAAAAAAACCCACAAAAACAAAACAAATAAAAATAATATAAGAACTTCAATAAAATGTTGTTTTATATATATATTTATATAATCATTTATTTATTTCGTTATATTTTGCATGGTGCGGAGCTGCTTAGAATATAACATCCAAAACACAATGGATTGGTAACTAAAGAAGCGCTCCTAACATTCACACATACACGCGCGCGCGCACACACACACACACAGTTGCTCACACACACACACACACAAACACACACACACACACACACACACACACACACACACAGAGTTTTTCTCCCTTTTTATATGTGTGCATGTCCTTCCGACTGATTTGGACTACTTGGTTCATGGATTTTCTTACTCTACCCTTGGATAACGTCTTTAAATTCCTTCAATTCCTTTAAATTCCAACGTTTGTGCACCTTTGATTACATATTTATGCTTGACCGCTAAATCCATAAGTCTTATTATTCTCTCTCTCTATATATATTTTCTCTTATTCCTTTCTGTCGAAAAACGTAGGCTCGAAAAGTGAAAGACTTTCTCACTTTCCCGAGCCTCAAACTAATACACCTGTTTGTTGTTCATACACCTGTCTTCGTCTTTTGTTTTTCTGTAAACTTCAACTATATATATATATATATATATATATATATATATATGCACACACAGATATAAGAGTTCGCACTACGATTGTTTCGACCTTTGATCTTATTCGAGTACCAACGACGAATGAGAACAACAGCTCAAAACACTTGTGGTGCAAAATGTTAAATGAAAAAAAAAAAAAATTGAAACTCTATACTCGCTTCTTTTTCGTATCAAGTACTACACATGATATAATCAACTTTGATCGCGCCAATTTCACCGAGGTCATACAGTGTGTGTGTGTGTGTGTGTGTGTGTGTGTGTGTGTGTGTGTGTGTGTGTGTGTGTGTGTGCATATATGATGGGTATTCATGCACATATTAATATAAATAGGAATGACTTTTACATTAGGATATGTGATGTTAAGAACAAAAATGAGTACATGCTAACTATCAACTTCTCTCCAACTGGAAGATGTTAGTTAAAATTACTAGCGATCCAACATAAGCCTTCCTTACATATTTCAGCCTGAAGCAATGCATGTAATATGTAATATATATATATATATATATATATATATATATATATATATATATATATATATATATATATATATATATATATATATATATATACCAGACCACATGGAAATCATTGGTGAGGTGTGTCTAGGACTCAGCATACCAATAATAATGTGTGCATTCAGAGAAGATGGATGCAGGTCACGTGTTAAATGTTGACTAAAAAAATTACAGATTATGTAAGGAAATAAGTATTTTATTTCAAAGTCCTTTTTATAGGCAGCAGTAGTTTCTCATTGCAAGAAAATTAAAAATGTTTTTTCTCATTTCCAAGGTTGAAAAATCTTTATATTGATGAGAACGAGAAAAGAAAAGTAGAAAGAAAAATCTGCTGCATTGTTGAATACTGTGTTTTCAGTTTTATTGAAGATACGTTCTAATGAATATAGGGAGAAATATAAACAGACGGATTAAGTTGTCAGCTGCTCTCTTTAGAGAAACATATGTGAATGAAAAGCAAACTAAATAAAACGGCAGAAACCGAAATTGAAACCCATAGCATTTGTACGGCTCTGCGAAATTTTACCACAGCATCTCACAGACAGAATACGCTTAATAGATATGTAACAAAACGTAGTATTTAAAGCCTTATAACATGCTGGTGTTGTGAACACTGATACCACAACAACATCAAGCAAGCAGTCAACGGTCAATTAATAATTACAGTATAAAGCGTCAAACTCTGTCAGGATATGTTGAAAACAAGACAGCAATGTTGAGAATAACACTAGAAAATGAGTGAAGCACACTCGAAAACATTTATGTTAAGAGATTTTATATTGTATGATGTACAATAGCAAGTAAAATTTTCGAAGAATGGCAGCGAAAATTGCATTGTTGACAAAAACATGGATGTACAGATGTATAATTGTATAGAAATGCAAACATATACATAAATTTTCATGAACATAAATATATGTAGGTCAATACATGCATACATTCGTACGTATGTACTTCATACGTACATATGTATATACTCATTTATTATTTGTTTTTATATATATATATATATATATATATATAGATAGATAGATATAAGGTTAATATATAATCCCCCTTTCTCTCTCTCTTTGTCGATATATATGTATGTGCGTGAGTGTGTGTGTGTTTGTGTGTTTGCACGTATATGTGCTTGCGTGCGCTGTGTGTATTACGTATGTACACGAACATTTTACTTGTAGCTATTCTAAAATTGCTGTACCTCAGCTGTAATTTACTGTCGAGGCTTTTCGATAAAACCAATGAGAATTGTTGAAGCAATACTTAAGAGAAACCTAATGTAGTATTTCATCAAATTTAGTTGGATTTAGCGATTAAAAGGCAAGTCAGTTTGGGAAATTAGAAAAAAGAAAAGAGTAAAACAAATATACAACCGACATTAAATTCTGAAATTTCGGAGCTGACAAATGTTTCTTACAAAGCAACTAGATACCGTTTAATGATTGAAGCGTACCACAAAGATTCAAATTAGAAAAAAACAAAATGTTTTAAGAACTTAAGTCATAGGTTCTGAAACTTCTGTTTAAATTGAAAATCTTTAATCCATTTTACGATGTAATCATGTTATAAACTTGACTTTTCTTTGAGTATTCAGTCTGCTGATGTTTCGTTGTTATTCTTTAAACTAGCTTAAAAATAATTCTTTCTACTATAGGCACAAAGCTTGAAATTTTGAGAGAGAAAGAGAGAGAGAGAGAGAGGATAATTCGATTAGATCGACCCAATGCTCAACTGGCATTATTTTATCGACCACGAATGGATGAAAAGCAAAGTTGACCTCGGTAAAATTTGAACTCAGAATGTAGAGCAAGAATATATGCTATTAAGCATTTTGGCCGGCATGCTAACTGTTCTGGTCACTCACCGTCTTAACTAGCTTTTAAAAAAAGAACGCTTGTGTAATATATAAAACCGCTTCCCGTAATTAATTTTTGAAGCAAAAATATACTTTATAGATATACGATATTCTTTTCTACTCTAGGCACAAGACCCGAAATTTTGGGAGAGGCGGCATGTCGATTAGATCGACCCCAGTACGCAACTGCTACTTAATTTACCGACTCCGAAAGGATGAAAGGTAAAAGGTAAAATCGACCTCGGCGGAATTTGAACTCAGAACGTAAAGACAGACGAAATACCTATTTCTTTACTGCCAACAAGGGGCTACACACATAGGGGACAAACAAGGACAGACAAACGGATTAAGTCGATTATATCGACCCCAGTGCGTAACTGGTACTTAATTTATCGACCTTGAAAGGATGAAAAGTAAAGTCGACCTCGGCGGAATTTGAACTCAGAACGCAGTGACAGACGAAATACCGCTAAGCATTTCACCCGGCGTGCTAACCTATCTGCCACCTTATAGGTTTAAAATGTTATTACACTTCTTATATTTGATGGAAAAGTTGGAAAAATCGAAGTTGTGAGACCACATTTGCTCATTTTCATTAAATGTGAAGACATAAAGAAAATAATATTTTAGAGTTGTCTTTGCTTCGCCGCGGGAAAAGCAAGAAAGAAAAAAGTTGGGATGAGAACACGAGGAAGGAAAACACTTTGAGGTTTATAGAAACTTGTCTGTAGCTGATTTTAAACAGATTTAAAGCAAAGAGTATGACTAAGAAATAAATGAAAAATGAAAAGTTTTTTTGTTGACTAGAATGCCGCCATGATACAATTGGTACTATATATTTGATGGTCATCTACTCCTTTTTCAGAATCTGACCACCTCTTGTACTTACACCTTAGATCCAGACAATGTATTAAAAAGACACTCACATAGATTGCATATCCTATCTGGACCACCAAGAGCTGTAGTTAAGTTCTGATCTTTGTGGATCCTAAAATGTCTTTTGGATCCTAAAATGTCGTTTGAGGCCTCCGTTATAAATGATGACCAGACATTGGAAAGTCGCTTCGCTGGCGATGGCACAACCTAAAATATTAGGTTCAATAAAGCTTGAAAAGCACTTCAAGACCCTCCCTACCCTACTGACATAACCCTGAGACAAAGCACACACACACATAAATACAGAAATATGTACACATATACACTTGTGTATTTCTGTATTTCATGCATGTATGTATGTATGTATGTATGTATGTATTACTATGTACGTACGTATGTATATATGCATTTATGTACACCGTCGTCGTCTTGTATCGTACGCTATTACAGCATGTTGATAACACTACAGGGAAACCCTCTCCAAATAAATGCGAGTACTCCCATTGGATGAAGCCATAGCGTTACTTCGTTCTGACTTTCTCACAGTGTTTTCTTGGCAGATATTGAAGTGGTTTGCCTTTGCCTTCCCCAACTGGATGGCCGTTGGTCCACAAGTAGCTCAACCGACCTTTGATAGGTCTTGTATTTAGTCCTGCTTGGTGCCCGGACTCCCGCCTCTCAGGATTTGCAGGCTACTCAAGTCGGGGAGTCGTTTAAATCGCCGACCACTTGGCCATGAAACAGGTCGTACTGGTTTACATTATACCAACAGCTAATATATCAGCCTGTGATGCAATTTCTTTATACAAATAAGTATGCCAAGAGAAGACCAAGCTCTATGAGTATGGAATATTTTTGTATGTAGAATCATATGTAATGTTTATAATACGTTCTTCTGATGTTAGATGAAAAAGGTAATATTTGGTGCTAAAAGCATAAAATTTATTTATCAACAGATGAAGAGAGATAACTCATTTTCAAGGTTTATAATATTTCTCATCGGGCTTAATTATAGTTGCTCCTTGATTTGAAGTTTGCAGCATTTAGCTACAAGTAAATAATACGTGTTGCACATTCACCGGAATAAAACAAGCAAATTACGACCAGGTATTAAAGTGTTGCTGCAAGGCAAGATATATTGGAAGCGTAGTTGAGTATTGCAAACATTAATTATGAGCCTTCATATAGAAATATTTGATAAGCATGGAACATTACACTTTATTTAATTTTGTTTAGTCAATTTTTGCTAGTCACTGAATCTAAAATGCAAACGTAAAGCTAGGGAGTGGCTCTACATCCATCAGAAGATAAACCAAATAAACCTTGAAATCTGAATAGCGGAAAATTTCTTCATTTGTCAACAATTTAACCACAAATATTACCATTTTGCTGTAAGACATTTCAATGTCATAAAATATTGAATATGGTTCATCATGCAGGAATATAGATTTACATATGCTTGTCCCCACCACAACGAACTGCTGATATTGAAATTACGTTTCTTAGGTTTCTTATCGGTAGAGTCTAATGCATTTTTCAATTCCATAGGAGAACTGACTGTCAGATAAATAACGAGGAAAACGAGAGGGAAACATGGTTAGAGTATGGTGAGACAACAATTAATAATAAAAGTTTATACATACATACATAATTATATAAACTAGTTATGTATGTATACATACGAGTTGTGTATATTTATAATTAGCACTCTGATGTAGACTCAAAAGTGAAAAGCCATTCTCTGCAGTCATTGTCTCAGAGCTGAGCTCTGAATGATCATGTTATCCGACTGAAGTGGTTGCTCTCACTGATGAAGTAGAACCACGCAGAAAACCAAGTCTGACTGTCCGGTGTCGTCATTCTGGATCCAGTTCGATTCAATGTTCTTCTCCAAAGGTAGTACATAAGAATATCTTCTCTGAGACAATAAGCGCAGTGAACGCCTTTCCACGAGCGTGTCACAGAAAGAGACTGCTGACATTGGATGAATCTCAGGTAGAACACACCACTGACTTTGTATTTCTCAGAAGCATTGTACCAAACAGGTAAAGGACGGGTCACACTAGTATCTTTACTGTTTGGATAAAAAACAAGATCTGGGGTAGGTGGGATATCAACTAGTGACTTTAAATTGGGTTGCATAACGCCTTTATTTTCCTCCATTCGCAGTCTATACATCGGAAGCATAGACCTTAAAATCTGAAGATATAGCAGTCTATGATGTTTGGGAATACAGTGTTTATGGTCTATGCAAGGGGTGTCATTACCAGAAAGGTGTAGACATACTACCATTTGATAAGAAGGAAGAGACGCAAAATGTATCATATTTCAATTAAATGGCTTTGATATTTAAAATTGCTTATTCTATCTTAAGTACTTAGAGTTGCCACAATTACACACACACGCGCACATACATACACACATACATACATAAATACATGTGTGTATGTGTGTGAGTGTGTTCGCGCGCGTGTGTACAAAAGTGTGTAGAAAGTCAGGGCAGTGCAATTGGGAAAAGATTAGATGTAAATAAAAATATAATCTTAAGACATTTAATAATCCATTATTTCGGATGAAAAATCACTTTTTCAAAGAGTAATGGGAACAGAAAGTGAGTTTTGGAGTTATTTGCACTTTCCAATAATATATTCAAAATCATTTCAAGCAGCAAAGAAGACCGACGCCTTCACCAGTTCTCATCTCTGTTTGAATGAGGGTATTATCACTTGTAGAAGGTTACATGATTTAAAGTAAACGTTTCTGTTTGGTTCTTATTTATTTATAATCTTTCTTAACTACAATGACGTGACTCTCTAAATCAATGATTTTTTTTTATATATTCCGCAATGCTTCAAGCTATGTACAATATCCATACGCACACACACATATATATATACTGAACGTATATGTATATGAAAACTTACATGTATATGTTAGTAATATGTGTATGTGTGTGTGTATATCTACATATATATGTATATATATACACACACGCAAACACACGCGCACCCATACGCACACATGCATACACATATATATGTGTCTGTGGAAAGCTGAATGTTTCAAGCTGTATCGGAACATATTGCGTGACCAATACCTATTCAGTATTAATAAGATAATATCAGTCTTAGTAAGATAATAATCTCCAGGATGTTTTGTAGTGATACAGTTGCTAAAAAATAAGATAGCTACTGTATCAAACATCACGTAAACTAATTTCTCTGTGCTAATAAATCTGAATCCTTGAGTCTATGAGAAGCTATATCACAAAATCACTACTATATTCATATTGAGCTGTGTTGAGACAATCAGTGGAATGATTGACAAAATCATCTTAGTTTCCGTGATAAAATATCTGTGGCCCTGTGCCTATATTAAAAAATTGCTATTAAATTTTATTTGTAATATTTGAAACTAGCGTTTTAGAACTGTATCAAACTCCCGAAAACTTTTTGTTTGCGATGTAATTTCGAATTACTCCTGCGTTATTCTCGTACATGCGTATTCACGTATCCGCCATATTCAGTGGCAGTCTATGACTGACAGTGTTACGTCTAACCAAATATTTATCTATCGTCTGCTATACACTAAAAATAAATGGATGAAGAAAGAACCATGTATCTGCCCTATAGATCCCCGAGATAGCCAAAATTATTGACCTTATCTTATCTACCGATATGATCCCTGGGGGAAAATGTTAAGAATGTTTTTTGTTACCGTAATTTGACGATGTGGTGAAAGTGATAGTGTAAATGTGACGAGGATGATAACAATAGTTTGGGGGGCGGGGGATATGATGGCGGCGAGCTGGCAGAATCGTTAGTACATCGGGTGAAATGCTCAGCAGCATTTGGTCTGTCTTCATGTTCTGAGTTCAAATTCCGCCGAGGTCGACTTTGCTTTTTATCCTTTCGGGATCCATAAAATAAGTACTAGTTGAGTACTGGGGTTGATATATTTGACTTACCCTCTCTCCCGAAACTGCTGGCATTGTACCAAAATTTGAAAGCAATGTGAGAATGGGTGCGTATGTGTAATAAATGCTTGGAAATAAACCTGCAATATAATCTCGATTTCTGAATAGAAGTTCAAATGGTTTTGAGTTGCCGTTCCTTTTTCTGTTTAGGAATGCACGTATGTCACAACACCCCTTTTGATTTTGTTGTTTTTTCTGAAGCTACATAACCATGGAAGAGGTTGCTGCTCCTACAGACGCTGTTGAGGTTTTTTGTTATTTATTTGCATGTGTTGGTTGTGTGTGTGCGTGTGTGTGTGTGTGTGTGTGTGTGTGTGTGTGAGTATGTGTATCCTTATGTGTATGTGTGTGTGTTTGTGTGTGTATCTGTGTTTGTGCGTGTGTATGCATGTATACATTTGTGTATGTGTGTGTGTGAGTGTATGGTGAGAGAGACAGTGAGAGGAGCTTATCTTTATCTTTTATATTATTATCTACAGGATTCATCCGTAAAATGATTTACACACACACGAGAGAGATAGATAGATAGATAGATAGATAGATAGATAGAGATAGAGAGAGAGAGGGAGTTGTCCTCCTTATTTTTTTAATCCTTTTGGTAATTCACGTGAAAATCTATTTCGGAAAATATATAGAGAAAGACAATCTTATCTTCGTGTGGAGAGGGCCAATAAAAATGTTGCGTCTTCTGCGTGTATAGCAAGAATAAAGGGTGAGAAAAGTTGAGAGGATAGACACAGAAAAAGAGGTTCTGGAGGAGAATGAGAGAAAGAATTACTGGAGAAATAAAGAATGAGTCGAAGATTGAATAAGTGAGAATGTAGATTATTATACAAAATCTCGTGCAGTTTTGATTGAAATGATAATATTTTTTTGCATGAAAATTGACACTCAATGATGACATAAAGTATTGATGTTTATAACAAAGACATATCCTTTTGTATGAGTGCAAATGCATAGAAGGAGATGGTTTTCTTTTTAAAGATATTTAGGCATGTATATATATATATATGTGTATATATATATATATATATATATATAAATGCATGTACAACACACACACACACACACACACACACACACACACACACAAACACACACACAGATATGCTTTCTAAGCCACAATGGAAAAATAGGAAAACGTATTAAATTTTTTTTCATTGAACATTGTAAAAATGTTCAACAATTGCTTTCAAAACTTGTCACATAGATTATCTCACCCCCTTCATCTCACTCTCTCTTTCCCTCTCTTTCTTTCCTCCTTAACGTATATATATATATATAATAATAATAATAATATTAGGGACAAAATCCAAATTACAGGTAAAAACTCAATTAAAATCAATTTATAAGAAATTAAAATTAAATTGAGCTTTATAGATAAAATATATATAAAATATATAGTTTTAGGGAAAATAACCAAGTTTCAAGAACTCATCGATGAAAATCCACTATCACATATAGAAAAATTAATATTTAAAAGCACAATAAATGAGTATAATATAAAGTAAAGTAAATATCATAAGATAAATATAATATAATATAATATAATATAATATAATATAATAAATATAATACTCATTTATTGTGCTTTTAAATATTAATTTTTCTATAGGTGATAGTGGATTTTCATCGATGAGTTCTTGAAACTTGGTTATTTTCCCTAAAACTATATATTTTATATATATATATATATATATATATATATATATATATATATATATATATATATATATATATATATATATATATATATATATATATATATATATATATATATATATATATATATAATATAATATAGGATAAATTCTTTATAAGAATTTATCAAGTAGTCAGCGTGAAAAAAACCTCATAATGAAAAAATAACGAAAAATTTCGTAATGAAAAAATTCATCGTTTCTTCATAGATATATTTAATTATATATAAAGGGCATTAACTGTGTATCAATGCCTCACGCTATCGAGGGACTAAATAAGTAAAAAAACTACCAAAAATAAGCAACATATTTACCGAAAGCGAGGGAATGCAGCTTTTCAAAATTTATCTCTTAAAAACATGTTTTTAAGAAATTTTGAAAAGCTGCATTCCCTCGCTTTCGGTAAATATGTTGGTTATTTTTGGTAGTTTTTTTTACTTATTTAGTCCCTCGATAGCGTGAGGCATTGATACACAGTTAATGCCCTTTATATATAATTAAATATATATATATATATATATATATATATATATATATATATATATATATATATATATATATATATATATATATATGTATATGTATATGTATATATATATATATGTATATATATATATATATGTATGTATGTATATGTATGCATATATATGTATGTATGAGTGTGCATGTGTAAGTACAAACACACACACGCGCATGCATACGCACGCACACACCCAGACACCCCCACCTCCCACCCACACACACACACACTTACAAAACAACGACGTGCACATCCATCCTTGTCGCCGTATCATTCATTATTCGATAAAAGTAAGAAATAAACTCAACCGGCATGAATGTAATTATGTAAACAGAAACAATATAAAGTTTGTAAAATTCTTGTTAGACAATTTGTTAAGCTGTAGGCTATCACTGACGTTTTCAGTAATAAATAATCAACATGTCAAAATAGTTTTAAATAGATCCGAGTTTATTCTTATAGCAGTCTTCATTTTTACTTCTCGCCATTTTGTTGTTTAAACTTTCGATTTCAAGTTTATTTTTGTTATGGAATTCATTCTTGAGGCCAAACAAATCTGTACACTACGAAGCCTTACAATGGGCATCAACTATATCTAAATGATTTGGTAACGTGAAATCTGTGTGCATTCATATTTCTTTCAATCAGGGCGGCGCATCAACTTAGCGTGGGCTGTGTGTATTGTACAAGTGTGGCTACTTTGGATACGTGTGATTACTGTAGTCGAAGGTATGTTACGTTTAAAGAAGCGGGCGGCCAATTTCGCTGCCACATAAACCCATTCTGCGCCAATGGGTCAATGAGGTGGCAGAATCGTCAGGGCGTCGGGAAAAAAATGCTTTGCAGGATTTCTTCCGGCTCTCTGTGTTATGGGTTCACATCATGCCGAGGTTAACTTCGCCTTTCAGCCTTCGGGACGGTGAGGTCAATAGAATGTAACCGGAGTCGGTGGTATCGGTTACTTCCCCTCCCACCAACAATTGACGGCTTTTCGCTTAAACTATAAAACATTATTTTTTTTAACCCTTTAGCATTCAGATTACTCCGTCAAATGTAATGCTTATTTATTCACATTGTTTTGAATTGATCATGCACTATCTCGTAGCTTCGAGATTTTGATGTTGTGATTGCTTACTTTTAGAATGATACTGTTGGGTAGGTGTGAGAGGCTGGATCTGTCTGGCAGATTTGGACATAAAAGTGGGAGAATATTTTGGCCAGATATGGCCGATTTAATTACTAAAAATTTGACAAGAAGCTTAGTTTAAATGAAGAGACCGAGTGAGTGAACGAGAGATAGGGAGAGAGAGAGGGGGAGGGAAGAGGCTTAATTAATCAAACTGAGAAGAGCAAATCTGCAAGTCCCTTTCTTGACTAGTAACAATAGAAATTAATAATGTACAGTGACTTCTACACAAAGAGTTACTCCATCCCCACAACGATTATATTTGATGAAATAATGATGAATGAATTAATCTGCCATCTTTAGCTGTTACGGTGAAATATAAAACTCGAAATATGACAATTAGATATTAACATAAAACGATTCCATTTATCTTTATATTTTACTCTACATGTATATATGTGTACGTTTGCATTTGCGTTTGTCACCCTACTTTCGATTGTTTACATCTCCATAACCAAACAGTTCGGCAAAAGAGATTAAGAAAATAAGAACTAGACTCATAAAATAAGTAGGGACAATCGATTTGCTTGACTAAAAACCTTTCAAGGCGATACTCCAGTATGGATGAAACCCAATGACTAGAAGCAGGCAAAAGATGAAAGATAAAAGAATGCACGAAAGGTTTCCGCCCGGTTTCCGTCAACCGTATCCGTTTTCAAGATATTGGACGAGCTGACGCTATACAAGAAAACCCTTGACCAAGGTGCTGTTCAGTAGAACTGAACTTGAAGTCATAAAGTTCCAAAGCGAACTTCTTAACTATACAGCTATGCCTATCCTTAAATTTATATGTCCCCAAAAAGACCGTATGGTCAAAGCTGGCATACCATTGATCAGAGACCACCGAGTGCTATAAAATAAAAGCCAGTATATACTCTTCAGAATTTTAATTTTAGTATAGAAATGAGATTTTTATTTTTGAAATTCGTGTAAGAGCAACCATAACGGTAAGGAAATTATTTTCTAAAGGACTCTAGGACTCTATAAATTGTTCAAAAGAAACCTAATTGTGAAGCTATAAACGAAATGGTCATCATTCCATCGACTGAAGCAAAAAGAAAAAAGAATTTAATGAATTCTAATAAGAAACCAAGAGCTTTAATTTCAATGGCATGTTTCCCATACTTTTTGCCAAGGCATCAACTGGTGTTTATGCTTACGGATATTTGAGAATCATTCAATGTGTGTGCATGCATATGCGTGTTTGTGTCTTTAATTCTTGTTAACTGGAAAGTGTTGATGGATTCATAATTTGCAGGGATCGCTTACTTTGGTATTGTTTGGTTTCCTTCATAGGTAATCTGGTTAGGCCTGGACAATGCTTCGATATTGGTGTCTCGTCTTGGGAGGTTTTGTGGCATATATTTAGCATTGCTATAAAATATTTTAGGAAACATAACCTCAAAGGAAACGAAGAATGAAGGCCACACAATTGACACTATGTCGTACTTAAAATCAGTTCAGCTTGAAGCACCAATGAATTATTCATTTGTCTGTAGATATCTGTAGCGGTCAATGGTAGGTGTATGTTTTGTAGTCGTTTGTGACGTATATTTCATGTAATCTGCATGTTTCATTTCCTCTCATCTGTATGTTCGTGGTTTACTTTATCTGATTAAAGCCAAGGAATGAAAAATTAAGCATCAGATTTAAGGAACACTATGGCCCTTGGACTTCAAACATGCATATCGTATACATGGCTATGCATACACACACACACACACACACACACACACACACACACACACACACACACACACAAACATACATGCATACACACACACATATAAACATACATATATACATATATGTGTGTGTATAAGTTTATATATATATATATATATATATACACACACACACACACATATATATATGCATATATATATATGTATGTGTGTGTGTATGTATATTGATGACTGTGTATACATATATATGGATATGCTTTCGTCCAGATGGCAATGCAATTCCTTTTTCCCATTTAGACACCGCTTTTACTAATCTGTCTGTTGTCTCTCTCTCCCCCCTCTCTCTCTCTCTCTCTCTCTCTCTCTCTCTCTCTTTCTCTCTTCCATTCTCTCTCCTTTCTTCCTCTTTCTCTCTTTCTTTTCTTCTCTGTCTTTCCTTCTCCTCCTCTCTCGCTCTCTAGCTTTTTCTGTGCATACATATGTGGGTGTGTCTGTGTGGGTGCGCATGTATGTACATGAATATGCATGCATTCATATGATGACTGAACAAACACATAATCATTCACAGACACATACTCTCTCTCACTCTCTCTCTCTCACACAAGGAGAGGCATATACACACACACACACAAGGGCATAACACATTCACAGGCACTAATTACAAACTAGCACATAAATCAACAAACAATACGCGCTTACTACAGTCATGTGAAACTCTGTTGATATGAATTATAAAAAAATTACACACGCACACACATACACACACACGCACTCACAACATCCTTATCCTCATCACCACTATCAGTATCCATGTTAGTCAACCATGAGCTGAGTGGTAGACGCATCCGCCCACACACCTACTCCCACACATGAGCGTATAATGATAACAGTATCAATGACCTTCGGTTAACAAACACCTAGTCAAGCTGTTTGGTCTGTGCAAATTATAAACCGTTGTGATAACCACAGCCACCACTATCACCGCTACTACAATTACCACTTCAACCAGCACAGCCACGACCACCACCACCATCACCGTCATCATCGTCATCATCAACAGCACTGCCACTGACGCCAGCACCTTTAGCACTACCACCACCAGTATCACTACGACTAATTCCGACATCGCCTCCACTACCATCGCCGCCGCCGCCACCACCACCACCACCACCACTTCACCCTCAACGACATTCCCACAACTAATCGCCATCATCATCCACATCGTCATAAACGTCGTCAGCATCATTGTCATCGTCATCATCATCATCATCATCATCATCATCATCATCATCATCATCATATTACTAGCTTGTTGGCAGCAACAGTGGAGCGTGAGACGATATACTCTTTTACTCATACTCTTTTACTCATACTCTTTTACTCGTTTCAGTCATTTGACTGCGGCCATGCTGGGGCACCGCCTTTTAGTTGAGCAAATTGACCCTAGGACTTATTCTTTGGAAGCCTGCTACTTATTCTATCGGGCCTCTTTTACCAAACCGCTAAGTTACGGGGACGTAAACGCACCACCGTCGGTTGTCAAGCGATATTGGGAGGACAAACACAAACACACAATCATATACACACACACATACATGTATATATACATATATACTTATATACGATGGGCTTCTTTCAGTTTCCGTCTACCAAATCCACTCACAAGGCTTTGGTCGGCCCGAGGCTATAGTAGAAGACACTTGCCCAATGTGCCACACAGTGGGAATGAACCTGGAACCATGTGGTTGGTAGGCAAGCTACTTACCACACAGCCACCCCTACGCCTATACAATTACACTCTACATATATTTTTTTGTTCCTGTATGTCCTCAGTTCAATATTTCGCATTTCTTTCATCAGTCCATCGATTTTCACAAAATAACTATTAAAAGTGCACCGCGCTGATTTAATCGCCTCTTCTACAATCCTCCGAGACATAAATTGTCCCTGTACTCTTTATCATTATTGACGGTACTTCAAAGGCATTGCATTGGCAGGATCTTTAGCGCGTTGTATAAAATGTCTTGCGATATTTGTTTAGACATTTTGAGTACTGAGTTCAAATCCCACTGCGGTGAGGTTTTTTTTCTCTTCTTTCTGGAATCGATTAAATTAATATTCATTCAAGTACTGGGATTGATTTAAAGCTAAATTTGTAGCTGTGTAATTTGTGATAATGTAAATTATCAACAAACAAGTTACAAATAATGATAATTTGCCAAAAGAACTTGTGTGCGCGCGCATGTGTGCATGAGAGAGAGAGAGAGGGAGAGAGAGAGAGAGAGAGAGAGAAGAAAATGCATTTTTGGATATAAAAATTAGGGACGGTCATGGTTGGAGCATTGTTGATCATAAATCTGCTGAATCACAATTGATTTAGGCTAAACAAAAGCTAACGCATCAAGTAACATAAGAAAAACTCACATTTATCCAAATTACACGCCTTGGCACATGAATTCACAGTAATGAGGTAACAACTTTTGTCTTTCCTCAGAAATATTAACGAAATAATTCGATATACACGGTTCATCGAGAATGTAGCACTGTATCACTGTTTTCCTCAACCTGCAACTACATTATTAAAATTTCTATCCCTAATTCTTATATGTTAAACGCATCAAGTATAAAGGCTGACAAAATACATACCTATGGAAAAGCATAATGGCTTGGATGTTATTTTCAGTCGCGGACTAGTATGACAATCACTGATGAATCTCAAGAATTGCAATGCACAGCACCCAATACACAGTCTGTGTATTGTTTTTAAAATTAGAATGAGATAACTTAATCACTGAAGCCATTATGAAAACCGTTACTCTCACAAATTTCCATGTTGCTTAATTAATAAGTGCAGGTATAGATCTGACTTTCAAGAGTTTGCTGGGAAATTAGTGTTTCGGGTTGGATTTCACTGCACGGTACTTTGGGCTATGAGTCAATCCTGGGGCTTGAGATCGAACAACGAGCTGTGAATGGAATTTGGTAGACGGAAAGTGTGTAAAAGAAGGGACCATTGCTGTTCTTGGGTTGCAGACTTAATTCATCGTACAGATGAAACATCTCTATTCAGCCTTTCAGAACATTTAGTAGGGCTTAGCCTGGTGCAAACCCATAAATCTGATCTCTAGTATGAAACAAACTGACCTTTTCTTCTATCTCTAGTCAAAACTGAAAAGGTTCATAGGTCTTCTGATTAAATCATAAAATAAAATAATCTTACAACTTAACGGCTGATTTAGAATTCAATCCTATTTTAGCTCTATTACTCTTTGTTGCACTTTTTAATTTTTCTTCATTATCTTTATAGGTATTGATATATTGATTTCTTGCATTGACAGAAGAAAACGCATTTGAAGTGGAGGATATTGAGACAGTGTGACATTTACGATTTTTTTTTTCTCGAAAGTCATTTCGATGAGTTCTTTCCAACTGAGAATCGTAAATGGTGTCGCGGGACTCAACAGTTCGGCAATTCACTGCTAACTGTACAACACTTCGATGTATGTTAGGTGTGATATATGAAAAACCATGGAAAAGGAAAAATAAATAAATGAAATACAAAATGTAAAATTTAATTAATAATTCAAGGCTAATGGAAATGGATTCGATAATTAGTAGAGTGTAATAGTAGATGCGTTTTATCATTTTTAATTCGATACTGAAAATTAAATCCGACATAGGTTAACTTTATCTTTTATCTCAACAAGATCGATAAAGCAAGTATCAGCTACGTGAATAAAAGAGTAATAACATTTATAGAGCAATTACTTAAATTTTGAAAGTTCAATAAACTGCTGTACTGAGATTATTAACTACCAACAGAAAACTATAGAAGTTGTAATCAATCGACCGTATTGATATCTCTTAAAACAAAAAGCGCTCGTTTCAGAAAATAACGTTAGTTATAAATTCTAGGGTGAAAGAAATTAATAGAGACTTTGTTTCTAATATGTAAAATATACTTTCAATTCGAGAAAGAGAGAAAGAGAGATAGAGAGAGAGAGAGTTACCTCCAGCAATCATGTACATCAGTTGCTTACTCTTGTTCTGTCCCATTGTGTAAGTTCATATTAATATGAACAGTTAAGATTTCTATTGATCAAAAGCTGAATACGCTGTGTAGTTTATTATCAGGTTTATGAGTAAGTAGATCTTAACGTTGAATTTGTTAGAATATTTTTAATTAATTGATCCTCATGAAAAGTATTAAGCATTAGCATTGCAAGAGACAAGTATTTTTTTTCCTTCGTCTAAACATATCGATTCTTGTAGAGCAAAATATCTGAACATTTTAGAACAGGGGAAATGGAACGTTGTGAAGTTGATGTCGTTTACTTCAATAAATGATGACGTCTTTCAGCTTTTTGAATGAGTAATATCTTATATGTTTGTCATATTTTTACACTAGATAAAATGACAGTCTGTAGCAACTTATTGGTCAATAGAAAGGTTTGAAAACATCCTGGTGAGCGAAGTCAGCTAATCAATTGTGTACTATTCTATTGCCAACAATGGTCAAAGTTCCTCGACATAATATATTCTTGCACATAAACAGAATTGCTAATTGTCAATTCTTCGGACCAGCACATTAACTTAACGACTCGGTTAACTGCAGTTTCCTCTTTTATGTTTATGGATAATTAAATATTGAACGCTAATCAAAGACTTGAGTGCTTGATTGAGAAAACACAAATTATATCCCAGCTGGAAAATCTCAACAATAGGGCCAGATATGCTATTAAGAACACTGTTCCTTTAACATGGTTTTATAAGACAGAGGGGCAATGAATGGTGTTAGAAAATTGATCTAGTATCAAATTGTTACCGGGGCCCTCCGTTATATTACCAAATATCTGAGAAATAAAAAAAAAATAAAAGCAAAAACTTATAAAGTTAAGTACATTGTTCTGTTATATCTAAATTCCATGGAAATTCCACGTTAGGAATTCTTACTTCATTGAAGAATTTGAATATAATAGAGCAAAATAAGGAGTTTATGTTAAATATTTTGAGTTCAAACATTAACAATAGATGTTATTGTTTCACTGGGGAAAATGTATAACTATTCCACTCTGCTTAAAAGGCATCCGATTGCAAAACAGTTGTAGTTATAGTATGCCTATGTACAATCCTGCACGTCGTCCACAGACGATAGTACCAAAAAACGGATATAAACAATAAAGGAAAGAAAATGGCCCCGTTTATTCTATACTATTCTTTGTAATAACATATTGAAATTGTTATATGCTATTATATATAGCATAATTCTACACTATAATATGGTTCAATATAATATCATACACTGTTATATTAGTCTGCATAAAGTATGCTGTTTAATGTAGCTGCACTGACGTTCTTATCTGTATCAATGTATATGCAGTGAGAAAAACAACTAATCAATAACAAAAGTCTATGTATGAATGTAAGTGTGCACACACATTTATATGTTTGTAGCGTGTCTCTGTTAAAGATGAGTGTTTATGTGTAAATAGGCAAAAACTTAAGTTCATACAATTACTTCTTGCAGTCAATACAAAATGCTTCGTCATTCAATGTTTTCATACACCTTTTTGTATATAAAGTAATGTTAGCTTCAACATTAAAAAAATTCAGGTATGATCTTTTATGATAGTATCATTGAATGATATGCTGTCTGTTACAATACTAATTCTTTCAAGATGATGTTTATCATTTTTTTCTTTGTAGTTTCTTCCCTCCCCCTCGACATGATAATATTCCTATGTTTCTTTTATACATTATCATATCATGCTGAGCAATGTATTTTAAGTAGTCTAGAGTTTTCGTAACGTGTTTCCTAATGCTTTAAGCGATATACACACGACATTGTAACTATATATTCATATACAAATGTTACTGGTATAACTTACAAACAGGTGTAGATATATAATTTTGTATGCCAGCGGAGAAAGCGGGCGCTACATAACGATGATGAAGATGATAAGGATGAAAATATTATATACTTGCATGCGCGTGTATGCATGCATATATTTACACACACACATATGCATACCATATCGCCCGAAGAAATGAACGCATGGATATGATCCATCCGATGTCAATGGATACTACGGACTATACTGTAATCATCTCAGGAATACGGACCATGATCATAAGAAACATGTGATCTGTGGAAACGCGCGTAGCGGTGCATTAAAATATTTATAAATTACATCGATGGATTATTATTATTATTATTATTACTATACTTATCTTACATTATATTGGCACATGCTCACACATGTACACACATATATATGCAAGAAAGTTTGCACAGAAGGAAACATACACGGAAGTTTCCTTCTATTTATAATTACTTGGCGTCTTCCTGTAAAGCTGCAAAATTCTATTCTTGGAATGTCGTGCAAACAACTCACGCATTCAAGTGCTACCAGTCGAGAACTCCGCATACCGGAAGCCAGCAAG
>NC_142929.1:133074521-133082021 GCF_046866305.1 Octopus bimaculoides
ATAATCTCTCCATTATGTGTGTTGTTTCCAGCTTTGTGAAATCCAGCTGCTCAAGTTTGCTACTGAAGTTTGTTTGCATATGTAAAGATGTCCTTTTATTTTTATATCCACATCAAAGGTCGACATGTTTCACAACCATTATTGAAAAGAACTCCATTTAAAGAAATATATTGAATATTCGTTATCATTACTCTAATACACTCGTCCGTATTTCATTAAGGTCAATTTTGCTTTCTATTTCCTCGGGATTGATAAAATCAGTAATCGACTGAAGCATTTCCGCAACAGAAAATTACTTTTGTACTCTTTCCAAAAGTTTTAAATAGAAATATGTTCTTTCCGTAATTGTGTGAAGAAAATAATATATAAAACTGCATTACCTACTTTTAAATTTCAAAGAACTTATTTCTATATTACAAATATATATGTGTGTGTGTGTGTGTGTGTGTGTGTGTTTGTGTGTGTGTTTGTGTGTGTGTGTGTGTGTGTGTGTGTGTGTGTGCATATGCACACACATATAAATAATCATATATATGTATGTAAACACACACACATAATTATGCATATATGAATATAAACACACATACACATATATAGATAAGCAAATATGAATATATACACATACATTCTTATACGTTTGTGATTGTGTGTGTGTATATATATATATATATATATACATCTCGATAAAAATGTATATATGTATATATACACATACATACATATACATATGGATATATATATATGTATGTATGTATGTATGTATGTATGTATGTATGTATGTATGTATGTATGTATGTATGTATATATATATATGTATATATATATATATATATGTATATATATATATATATATATATATATATATATATATATATATATATATATATATATATATATATATATATATATATATATATATATATATACGAATATATACACATATAAATATGCATATATAAATACACACACATACATCCTTATACGTGTGTTTGTGCGCGCGCGCGTGTGTGTGTTCATAGTACTTGTATACTTCGTATACAATAAATAAATAATTTACTCCGGTCATTTGTAAAATTACTTGCAGGTAAGCAAGCAAACTGTTAGCATAAGCATGAACTGTTGGACCGGCTACGGTGTTTATTGTCTGGAAATATATAAATATAGAGTAAGTAGACTAGTAGAGAGTGAGAGGGAAGAGAGAGCGAGAGAGAGAGAGAGAGAGAGAGAGAGAGAGAGAGAGAGAGAGAGAGAGAGAGAATGGTAGAGACAGTGGTAGAGACAAAGGAAGAGACAAAGGAAGAGAAACAAAGAAACACAGACAGATGGCGAGAGAGGAACTGGAAGAGAGTAAAAACCCAGATACTTAAATTAGTGAGGGTAATAAGAGCATATGACATTTCCGTATATTCCAAAGTAGTAACTGTGGTTTAGTGAAGCGAAATAGCTTCATTCAAGCACGGAAAAGGCGGATTAGTGATAAGAGAACTTGCAGAAATGGTAGCAGCAGCAGCAGCACTTTTGTGTCATCGCCCCTTATGAAATACCTGATAAATGAAACAGCGGTGTAAGCCTCAACATGATCAATCGACTTATTAGAAATAGTAACCAAATCTTGTACAGCTGACGTCCTATCAATTTTTAAAAAGTACGTATTAGATTATGTGATTTGGAAAAATAAATGAGATGGTCGCGGTTGGGACATATTTAATAGACATACTAAGCGAATGACTAACTGGACAATACAGACGACCGTAGCTTGTTGAAACATGTGCTTTTAGCTAGTTTGGTTGTAGTTAACTGATGTATGTATGTATGTGTGTATATATATGTATGCATGCATGTATATATATATATATATATATATATATATATATATATATATATATATATATGTATATATATATATATATATATATATATATACATATATATATATATATATATATATATATATATATATATATATATATATATATATATATATATATATATATATATACAGAGAAAGAGAGAGAGAGAGAGAGAGAGAGAGAGAGAGAGAGAGAGAGAATGAAGGAGAGAGAGATAAGAGAGAAAGAAGTACAGAAAAAGAATTATGTATCTTAATTAAGTAATTATATATTGATGTATATTGTCAATGAAACAGCTGTTAGACCCATTTAAACATGAAGTATACGAAAAAGTTTTGCTTTTCTGCATTTGTCTTACGTATGCATACATACGTACACACAGACACACATACATGCATAAATACAGATACATACATATCGTGCTTAGGCATATATATATATATATATATATATATATATATATATATATATATAAATATGCATAGACATCTACATATATATAGTTCAAATTTACAGCAAAACAAAAGACGAACACAGGTGTAGGAGCAACAAGCAAGTGTATTAGTTTCACGCTCAAGGAAAATGGAAAAGTCTTTTACGTTTCGAGCCTATGCTCCACGACAGAAAAGAATAAGAGTGAATGAGAAAAAACGGAAAGCGTCTCCATTTTTACCCACTTATTCCTTTCTGTCGAAGAGCGTTGTCTCGAAACGTAAAAGACTTTTCCATTTTTCCCGAGCGTCAAACTAATATACCTGCTTGTTGTTCCTACACATGTCTTCGTCCTTTGTTTTTCTGTAAATTTGAATTCTATATTATACGTTCACGTGGTAAACCCAATTTCATCCTGCCCGACTGAACATCCTACTCTATTGGACTTGCATCTTAACTACTTCCCGAACATTCAGTACTTCCCCTCATCCACATACTAGCACCCCCCCCCCGGATTACCACTGGATCTTCGTACTCTTTTGGACTCTACCTTCATGGATCTCACTGGTTATTTTCATTGATATATAAATATACATACATACATACATACAAACATACGTACATACATACATAATACATATATGTTTGTGTATATATATATGTATGTATATGTATATATGCATACATCTGTGTATCACTCGCATGTAGATTTGTATACACAGATGTATGCATATATACATACACGAATACATACATACAATGAGCGCTTTGGCATAATGATGACCTGCAAATTGTATTTGAGCCGGGTTCGTAGCCTTGTTTTGATTTCTATCTTTTTATCCTACAATTCACACAAACCACTAACCAGCTGGAAGATGAATTCAACGTCTAATATATTTCCCAATTTACTAGAGCGAATACTGCTCACCACCTAAAGACAACTTCTGTAATTACAAACAGTGATGCAGAAAATGATAGCATTTGATATTTGATTGATTTTTAACTGTTTCAAATAATTACTAAAAATTGATAACGTAGATGGAAACCCAGCGTATATATTTTGTTATGTAACGTATTCGACGGTTCCCATATGACTCAAACTAAGTATATCTCTACGAGAGCTAATTGCATTGTTTATCAGCTGATCAGCTATGTAAGTTGTGTAAATGATGTGAGTTATGTGAATAATTAAATAGTTTATGAGTTATGGAAGATTTTAGAGGAGATAGCAAATAACGGTCGTAAAGTAACACTTATTGAAACGCATTGTTGTTAACCTTCAGACTGGTTGCTGTTTTTAGGAAGAATTCTCAACGCTTATGCTAGCTTTCACCCCTTATGTGTGTGCGTGTTTGTGTGTGTAGCTAAATATATATTTTTTATGCCGGTATACATACATACATACATACATACATACATATATGAGTGTTTGTGAGTGTGCTTGGATGTGTATAAGTTTATGAATGCATACGCTTATACGTTTAATTAGATGAATACATTGATACACATGTTTCTGTGATGCGTGCATACATGTATGTATGTATGTATGTATGTATGTATGTATGTATGTATGCATGCATGCATGTATGTATGTATGTATGTATGTATGTATGTATGTATGTGTGCATGCGTGCACGTATTTATATACGAACCTGTCTACCTCGTTCTCTCCCTCGCCTGTCTGTATATATATATATATATATATATATAAGAAGCTGTCTTACATTAACACAGGTTCCTGCCATCCAGCCATAGTGTTCAGAAACCTGATTAAGGCCGTCAGCACGAGAATCTCCAGCTTATCTTCAAGCAAAGAGATCTTTGATGTTGCCGCCCCGTACTACAACTGAACTCTGGCTGCCAGTGGTTAAGGATAGTATTGGTTACATGCTAGACCCTAGCCCATAGGATTCAATGGACAACCGAGCGTGCGGGAGTATGTGGGGGCAATGGAAGGCCCCTTCAGAACCCGCTTTAACTATGACAAGTCCTCCTTCAACATTCCGGAGAGACGTAACTCCACAACCCTAGCCAAGAACGTTGGTCTTTGAAAGAAAGCACAACAGAGTACAGCATAAAGTGGAAGATCCTGGAGAAATAGCAAAGGAAGTGCAGGTTATGCCTGGTTGAGAAGAGAGCAATTTAAAGGGTCCCTAACGCCCGGATGTTTACCTGAAAAGCAGGAGTGAGTTGTTTAATCCTTTCCCACATGAAAAGAAGTACATCCTATCATACTTGCACGCCCCACCATGACTTTAATCACAAGTCCCCGGCCTCGACTTCCTCCTAATGCCCTCGGGCCCGGCAAAGAGTTTGACCAAAGCACACACCAATGCACCCATGTACACACACGCACACGCCTATAAGGCGGACACCCTACAAAATAGACTAGCTTCCACCACCACCTTCGACATATCTCCCTTTCACACACATTGTACCCCCACACATATATAGATATCCCCCACACACATTACACACCACACGCTAACATACCCCTCCACGATCTTATCGTTTACAGAAAGAAAACAGACCAACGAACACAGTTAAATATACCTACATCCCCAGAAACAATTATGCATATGACACCACTACACATATCACACACCCTAACCCCACACTTAATAATGCACGCTTTCCCCACGAACACTTCAAGAGAGCTCTTACCGGCCTCACAGTATATCCAACGAAGGGACACCTTTTACACAGCAGCCGATGACCGGTTGTGTTAATCCACCTCTCACAATAGAGAGCAGTCACCAAATTCCCTTGCGCATTGGTTAACTCTGATGAACGCACGGTTATATAATCTGATTGCTACCTAACACTCCATCGTATTCCGAGCGCGAAAGCGATTGGTAAGATCAGCCATGATAGATAAATAGTACTATACATTTCGAATAATATATACATATGTGTGTATGTATGTATATATGTATGTATGTATGCATGTATGTATGTATATATGTGTGTATGTATATATATATATATATATGTGTATATATATATATATATATGTGTATATATATATATATATATATATATATATATACATATGTGTGTGTGTATGTATGTATATATATATATATATATATATATATATATATATATATATATATATATATATATATATATATATATATATATATATATATATATAAATTTAAATAATAAGGGTACAAAATCGAATATTAATTTGATTAATATCAGTTTAAACCAGTGGCCTAGCATAATGAGAAAATCTGAAAATTCAGAAAAATTATATTACATACATATAGTGGTCATCCCTCTTATTTGTATGTGATACATATATATATATATATATATATATATATGCATACTTATATTACTGCAAAGGTGCATTTACCTATGTGCACCTATGCACGTATATATGTATGCTTGTGTAAGCGTGTAATTACATTGCTTGTATATCTAATGTTACGGTTAAGTATGCAGTCACGAAATAAGATTAAAGGGCAATTTAAAAAAAAATCATTTGCTATAATCAAATATACTCATTTATGACGTATTTTCTTCTGGTACGCATGAACGATTTTTCAGGATATAACAAGGTTGATTGAATGCACGACGTTATACTATTTGCTGTTTGTTCTAATGATCAGTAATAACTAATGTCGATCTTAGAAGAAATTGAACTCTGAACTGAAGAGAAATAAACTAAATACTATAACAGGCTGTTATGAAACTGTTAAGAAAGATGCAGAAATCTTTACTGAGCTTCCGATTAACAATTTATATACAATTTATCATAAAAGCTCATGGCGTTTCAGATACATTGACAGTGAAACTAATCTGTCACAGCGTGGCACCAGCAGCTAAGATCATTACTGACAAAGCAAAACAGTTTAACAACGGCATAGAAGATGGTGTAGGGGGAAGATGACGAGAAGGGTTCCTACAGGGTGAATACAGCAGACATAATTCCAATCAGGAAGCCGATTGGCACGATAATAACGTTTAGCGAAGCTAGAGCATATTGCTTTATTGTAAAGTTTGTACAACCACTAAAAAGTTATTAAGACACAGTCTCCAGTATTTTCAAAATCTCTTAAAGATTTTATCCACCATTTGCTAATACAGTACACACACACACACACACACACACACACACACACACACACACACACACACACACACACACACACATTTAGATATATCAGATTTAATTTTTCAAACGAACATTAGAAAGTTCATCACAGATGTGTTTCGTCTGTACACAGTATACCGCTGTTATTTCATTATATTTTCATTGAAATTGCTTTTCTGTCACGAAACCAAGTTAATACAACACCAAATAACTATCTGTCGTTCCTACATTAGAAGTGTTTATAAACAACGGCTACCGACGGAATTTGATGAATAATAATAATTGCACTAACTTCAACCAAACACTCTTCAAAGTCTACTTGAGTGCAAATCTAACTGAGAATGTAAGGGAAATCATTGAGAAGAGTATTTCCACTATCGATTAAGTTATGTAAATAAATAAATGATATCTGTGCTCTCCCGCAAATTGCAATCATACTTACTAATATTACAATGTTCTTGTTTAGTATTTCTAGAAGATGCATATAGAAATGTGAACGATAACAAAATTCCCAAGATATTTTTCACCCCTGCTCTTCACACTCTTTCTCATTTTCTTCTCAGTATATGTATGTTTATTGTGCACACACGAAAGCAAACAATACACGCAGTTGCTCACACACACACACACACACACACACACACACACACACACACACACACACACACACACACACACATACATACACACACACACAAAGATATAAGTACATAAACGTGTACTCTTGAACGTATTTCTATATTATCTAAATACACCCTTAGTACAAGACTGCACGCATGTATGAATATGTAGACACACATATCTATCAGGTTATTCCATAAGTTCTGTCCGAATTTTGAATAAAGAAAACAAGTGATCAAATGTTATATTTAATTGAAATTTAATCATCAATGTACTTTCCCTGATTATCTATGTCTTTCTTCCATCTATTTACAAGCTTTTTAATCCCATCAATATAAAAAAAACTCTTTTGGTTTCAAAGCGAAGAACTCTGAAATGTCAGTTTCTACCTCCTCCTGGCTTGCGAAAGTTATGTCCCCCAAATGATTCTGTAAACTACGAAACAAATGATAGTCTGAAGGAGCAAGGTCGGGAGAATAAGGTGGATGAGGA
>NC_142929.1:133084521-133087021 GCF_046866305.1 Octopus bimaculoides
ATATATATATATGTATATATACGTATATATATATATATATCTGCCACCCGGCAAAGTCATTCAAATCAGGAATCGGACAACATGACCCACTCAAAAAGACAGTTATTGTTTACGGAGTCATATCCGGGTGCAGGAGGTTCTGAGAATCCAGGTGCACATTCTGCGGGCCATGTCAACTTCGCTGTTTATATGAACGGTCACAAACTTATGTTGATGTCCGCAATTACTCCCAAGTTTCTGATGTTGGATGCCATAAGAGTTTCACTTGAAGAAAAGGAGTATGGGAGTTTCAGGGTATCCACTTTTCCAAAATGGATTAACTCAAATGTAGTCCTCGTTCAGCAGCATATTATTCTTTTCCACCTATTGGATGACAGCCAGTAGGTCTGACTGAAGGCATGCCCGGTCACCCACTTCTGGATCTTGGAATCATCTACAAAGATTCTTGTGTTACTGTGCTTGTCTATAATAATAGTAATAATCATCTATGTTTTTCTCCTTGTCTCCGTATTCTTTCTGTTGAAGAGCGTAGCTCGAAACGTCAAAGACTTTCCGTATTCCCGAGCGTCATACTAATATATACTTTTGTTATTTACACCACCTGTCCTCATCTGTTGTTATTATTTGTATATTCTCCCATATATATATATATATATATATATATATATATATATATATATATATATATATATATATATATATATATATATATATATAGAGAGAGAGAGAGAGAGAGAGAGAGATAATCATAAATATACAGGGATTAACATGAGTTGCTTCTCCAACATACTGAAAATTTAGAAATAGCAGTCAAAGAACTACTGATTCCAAACTAAAAAAAATATATATATATATAGATAGATAGATATAGATAGATAGATAGATAGATAGATAGTTAGATAGATAGATAGATAGATACGTATTTATAATTATGTATACATATAATCACACACACACATATGTGTGTGAGTGCGTGAGTGAGTGTGTGCGTGCGTGCGTGCGTGCATGCGTGTGCACGCGCCTAAAGTCTGAAACAGGTAAAACATAAAAAATGATATTTGAATCTGAGTTTCTTGTTGCCAATCTTTGGGTGATCATGAAAAATAGACCATTCATTTTGCTGTTTTGTAATGGATATACATTGAAATTTTGAATATTAAAACACACACTGTTTGGATACAATGGAGCAAACGGATATTATTGTTTGGTACTGCACACATATGTTGGTTGACATTTTGCATAGGAAAGATAATTCAAACGGCATAGTAGACAAAATGATATATAATATCTACATGAGAAAAATCTGAAAAATTATGTACGTAAGTGTAAAAACATAAAAATACAGAAATTGGTGCTTGTTTATACATGAAATTCCAAAATTGCGAAGGAAATATCTTAAGATTTTAAGTGTTTTGAAAATCTTGAAATTCTTTAAACACGTAGGTGATTCAATCCATGTCGTTCTCAATTTCCCGAATATTTCTGGAATTATTCTTTTGGGGAGAAGTGAAGTGTTTATAAAATAGTACTCTGAAGCTTGCTTACAACAGCTTAACTTTGCAGGTACTTTTTAATGTAGTACTGTTCTGAAATGATATAAATTTTCTGTTAGACAAAACATACAGCATAAACTTGAAGCAAAGCTGACATGTATGTATGGGGGAAGCATGTCTAAAAATTGACCATTTGCCTTTCAATATTCATGGATTTGCGTTTTTTAAGAAACCAAATATGCGTGGAAATGCGTGATGCATATCTTTTTTCACATTTCTTGAATGTATTGATATGCTGATAAAAGTGCATTTTAAAGTAATTTTCAGTATATCTAATCTAAATTTAGTTCCTGCTGCTATTATCTGGGGGGATCTTAGAGCAATATATTAAAGCTTCCAAAATATAATTACCGGTAAAGGTGCAATTATTTAGGGCAGAGAGGATAAGAGATTTTGTGGTTGGTGGAAAGGCTTTTAGAAATTGAAATGATTAGCTGAGCTTCTATAATTTTTACAATAAGTATAGCTTGTAAGCACAAAACTTACATGAGATTAACTGAAAATTGGTATAAATTTCGCTTTTGTCGACGTATTCGTACATTCAAGAAACGGAAAGACCCTGTACACTCCTTTACCAAGGATATTTAATTCTTTTTTCTTCTAATTCCCTGCAGTAATTAATATCAAATAAGCAAATCAGATATTGCATTAGGGAAAATTATTCTTATTATTTCGATACTTTCAACGAATCAGTGATGTTACGCTGCTGTAGATGGGCTTCGAAAGACTATTAAATATACAAATGGATGATTCTATTAATGGATTATATGAACTAGGTATTTAAAAATTTTTAAAACAGCTAAATTTCTCGAGTCAATTCGAATGGATGGATTTTTATACACACGCAATTATCAAATTTTAGAATTTATATTCCCGTACATAAACGCTCAATGATTTTTAAATTTTTATATGCATATTTAAATGTCCTCAAGTCCATTGTGCCAATT
>NC_142929.1:133107021-133139521 GCF_046866305.1 Octopus bimaculoides
CAATTTGAGGAAGAGACTGAGTTGCTCCATCATTGATCTGATGCTTATTGTAGCTGGGTAGACTGGTGCAATGCGACGTAAATTGCCTTGATCAAGGACGGACGCACCGCCCGGATCAGAAACCAAACCAACGACTTTATGATCGTCAGACCAACACGCTAACCACTAAGCCGTACACCTTAACAAACAAAGCAAATTAAAATCACATAAATACAGTACAATAACAAAATACATAGCCACAGTTATATTTATAGAAAGAGGAAAGAGAACATGAAGTGGGGAGGTTCTGTCATTTCAAAAGGGTTTAGTGGCGACATTAAAGTATGGAGTGGTTTCAAACTGCTTCCATTGCGATTAGAATCCAAACCCCTGACACAGCCGGTCAGAATATTACTTCCTACGAAATTTATAGATAACACCCAGACTCTGTTGACAGTTACGTGACTGTAGCTAATAATGTTTCAATAGTTTTCATCAACAGCCTGATATAAAATTGGATATTTTTTTATGACGGCTACACACACACACACACACACACACACACACACACACACACACACACACACACACATGTTAAATTAAAGGTAATAAATTAATAAGAAATTATGTCATGAGCTTCATTAGCTTACAGTTGTTTCAGCTATAAATTGGAATGCACTCATAGTTGAATGATTGTGTATACACACACATACACACAAACATACACATACACACACATATACGCACATGTTTGTGTGTGTATATATATATATATATATATATATATATATATATATATATATATATATATATATATATATATATATATATATAGAGAGAGAGAGAGAGAGAGAGAGATAGGTAGATAGATAGATAGATAGATAGATAGATAGATAGATAGATAGATAGATAGATAATATATTGGTAACTATAATTCCACTTGTTGAAATTAATCGGCAAGTCACGGTTTGATTATGTTTGAATAATGCCTGATGAAACTGGGAATTTACATGTTGTACGATGTTATCCAAGATACTGCATTATGGCTACATTATAATTGCAGAATTGTCAAATCAGCTGCATGCGATTGGTTTGGTTCCGGTCAGGAACTTATTCTGTTATGCCGGAATTCTCCTCGCAGCTGTGCGCTGTACCACAAGTCTGGGAAGTTGTATGTGATTGACTGGTGTCCTGCCTAGGGCATGATAAGCCGCAAATATAGATTTCTTGAGACATAGAAATGAATAAATACCGTCCAATTTCACATAAAATAACTTTTTTAAAGTGGGAAGGCTGTTGGTTAGCGCTATTTGAACAGATCCATGGAAAAGCAGTAGCTGATTGAATAAATTAGTCAGGGGTATTTCATGCTTAATTGTTTAATTAAGGATTGTGTTAGACTAATTGTTCTCGTGAATCCATGTACTGTGCACGAAAAGTTTCTTTCCAATGTATAGAACTGGATAAAACTTTGGTCTTATGGAACACCAGCAGGTGTCACTGCATGCAAGTCTCCCGTTTTCCAAGATACTAATGTTATGCAAGAAGGAAGAGAAAATTAGATACAACTTCTTATCAGAATCGTGGCGACGTTGCCGTCAGAGCGTAAACTCCAGAAAAGAACACAGATACCATGAAGTATCTCAACCGACGCTACTGCCAATACACCGTCTTTGACTGACGCTTTATAATATAGCGACCTCGAGACCTGACAGGGATTTCATCTTAGAGCATCAGAAAAATGCTGTGAGGAAATCTGCTCTGACGACTCTGCCGTTTCATCGCCGAACGTTTTTCTGTCATTGGACTGCGGTCATGCCGAGGCTCCATCTTGAAAGGTTTAGTTAAAAAGAAAAAAAAACCGATCCCAGCATTTATATTTTAAGTCTAGTGCTTATCCTGTCGGTCTCTTTTGCCGAAGCTACTAAATTACGGGAGCGTAAACAAACCAAAACCGGTTGTCAAATGATGAGAGAAGGGGACATACAAAAGCATAAACACACACACTTATAAACAACGGGCTTACACAATCTCATTCACAAAGCATTGCTCAGTCAGGGAGTTTTGTAGAAAACATTTGCCCAAGGTGCTACGCAACGGGACCGAACCTGAAACTATAGCCATGCCTGCGTGCTCCTTAAGAAATTAAACGTAGAGTCACGAGTTTAATGTTAAATAAAGAGTCTATTTATTATGTTTTGAGGAGACTTGGATGCCGCATTCAGTAAAACTGGACGATTTCAGAGAAGCTTGTTGGCTTGCGTACAATAAATTCTGGTGAGGCGGTAAATTGCTGTTGAAGTTACGCGTACTATTGAATATCTTATTGGTTATCTTTTGTGTATCTAAATTGTTGTACATTTCAAAACAAATGTGAAGTATCGTTGAGTTGCAGTTCAATTGATATAATCTTTTTTAATTTTGGCGCAAGTCCAACAAGTTTGAGAGGAGGAGGCAAGTCAATTACACTAGCCCTCAGTACTTGAATGATACTTATTTTATCTTCGACCCCAAATGGATGAATGACAGAGTCGACCTCAATGGGATCTGGACTCAGAACGTAAAGAGTTGGAAGAAATGCCGCCAAGCATTTCGTCCGGCGTGCTAACGATTCCGTCAGTTCGTCGCCTTAGTTCAATTTGCATTAAGAATGCAAATACCCTTTGCTTTCGCTTTTCAGTTTCAAATTTTCCCCATGTTCATTGTAGTTTTATTTATTTGAAATTTCGACTTATGTACGGAATTGCCCAGATTACAAACACAAAGTTCTTCATTGTGTCACGAGAGCTGAAAGTAATTCCTGAAGAATCAAACAGAAATGTTTTAAATTCTATATATCTGAGATGAGGAATTTTTATATTGTCTTAGCCGAAGTGGTGTTCTCATCTTGAGCATACAGAGCCAAAACGTAGTGAAAGCAACAATCACGATGAGGATGGGACTCCGACTAATACATAATATAGAAATTTCTCATCTCAGAAATAAAGAATTTATCCAATCGATACGGAGCCGACATAATTCTTCAATGGAGGTTTATAAGCCTGAAAAATTCACTCTGTCACTGCCTACAGGAATGGCGTTGTGGATAAAAACGCTGGTTAACGCAGTGCAGTTACTAAGAGATCCTGAGATCTGAACTAAACAAGACACTAAGTTGTCTCACAAGACACTAAGCTGGCTCACAAGACTCTAAGCTGGCTCACAAGACACTAATCTGGCTCAGAAGACACTAATCTGGCTCAGAAGACACTAATCTGGCTCAGAAGACAGCTGACGGAGGCTGGAACGTACACAGCAGAAACGTTGTGAAAGCAACAATCAAAGTGATAACGCTACAACAAAATATAGGAATGTTTTATTTTACATTACAGATAATTAAAAGAAACAAAAAACCCGCGTAGGACTTCATCAAGAGTTGAACTAATATCATTGTAGTTGATATAGTTTTGAAGGCATTTTATGGTTATTGTCGATGTTAGATCCAATATCAGCCCTGCTCAAACACGTATTATCAAAGACATTCAAGTCATGACTATCCCTTTTATTTTGTGCTTTCTCTTTTCAGGGATAATAACTTCTCCAAATTATGTTTTTCTTTATAAAAATGGCAGCGCAAAATTTGGAGGAGATTTGGTTGCAAGGTCTAACCGTCAAGTAACGATATAGATGCTCCTTTATTGATTCGTACAATTATTTGCTCATATATATATATATATATATATATGTGTGTGTGTGTGTGTGTGTGTGTGTGTGTGTGTGTGTGTGTGTGTGTGTGTGTGTGTGTGTGTGTGTGTGTGTGTGCGTGCGTGTATGTGTATACATATGTGTTTGTATAGATAGATAGATAGATTTAAATGAATAGATGGATTCATGGTTGGTTTTCCGCCGGTTTTGACGATGAGAATTCAGTTCCTCGTTTTGCTCAAGTGTATTAATATAATTCTCAAACTGTATCAATGTGACACAGTGTCTGCCAAGGCTGTACCATTCAGTTACAGATACAATCCATTCAGCTGGCTTCCATACAGACTCTGTTAACCCTATTTAACTCATAGTTTATGGGTCAGCCTGAAGCTATTCAAAATAGCATTTGCTCAAATATCCACACAGCGGATTCGATTCCAAGCTTTCGTGGTTGCGAAGCAAACTTGTTCCCATCCACCACACACCACACGTACACATACACATATATACACACACATACACACGCATATGTATACATATGTGTGTGTGTGTGTGTGTGTGGAACGTGACTTAGTGTTTTGGATATTCGGCTTAAGGTCGTAAGGTCGTGAGTGCGATTTCCGGTGGCCTTTATTTTCCTTGAGCAAGACACTCTATTCCACGTTGCTCCAGTCTACTCAACTGGCAAAAATGAGTTGCACGTGTAATTCAATGGGCCAGCCTTGTCACATTCTGTCAAATGCTAAACCTCCCTGAGAACTACGTTAAGAGTATGCGAGTCTGTGGAATACTCAACCACTTGCATGTTAATTTCACGAGTAGGCTGTTCCGCTGATCGGATCAACTGGCACAGGCGTCGTCGTAAGCGACGGAGTGCCAGTTATATTAATATATATATGGGCAGATATTCTCTTATCCGAAATCCTTGGAACCAGGCGTGTTTCGGAATTCGAATTTTTTCGGATTTTGGAAATGGCAGTGCAGTATATTCATAGATACATCCTCTGTTATAGTCGTGGTTCCCAAGTAGAGCTAAGGTCAACTCCATCTAACTTTGAAAATATAATTCTGATTCAGCAGCATAATGATAGACTGCCTTTTAAAAGAGTTCTTCCAGTGTTCTCTGTCTCAATAACCCAGGTTTCTGTTTAGGCAGTCTCTATCCGAGTAAACTGCCATATTGTCATGCTCACTGATAAACAAATTGTTCCACACCAGCAATTAACTGATTACACTTCGCCATATCAACTACGGAGATTTTTCAACTTGTACTCACAATGTTATCTTCATTACAACTATCCCCATGCATTATTGATAGTCTCCAGCACTTCTTCGATGTCAGCTGTTTCTAACACATTCACACATTCAGCTGACGTATTTACACTTTCGGCGAAAGCAATAAGGTTTGACATTATTTTCTCGCAAGCCGCAAGGAATCCTTAAAGTCGTCATCTGTAGGTTCCTTTTTGCAACACTTAGTTCTATGCCAACTTTTGTTGCAAGCATTTTTTAATGTTGATTTAGTAACATCTTTCCAAGTATTATCAAAGTGTGTAAATGACATCCTTAAGACTGAACACTTTCAGGAAGTTTTTAAATCCTACAACTTTGTGGACAATATCAAGCATACAGTTATGAAAAGCATTTATATTTGATCTTCATGGAGTACAAAATACGTTGGTCAAAAGGTTGTATTAAAAATGTCACATTGGATAGAAAGAAAACGCTGAAAGCTTTATTTTTTCAAAGACTTCTAAGAAGTGAGGGCACAGTTTTCTTGGACCAATAAAATTGTATAGTTCTCTTCCAGCCCGGTTTCCTCACAATGAGCTCATGTTCCTGGTACGTAAGGGTTGTTGAACCAATCGGTAAGTATTTCTCTGGTTACCCACATTTCGTTGCTTGCATAATAATGCGCATGTAAATTTTGTACATCTTTAAAGTAACTTGGATGTTTTTTTTTCAATCAGTACCAACGTTACCTGGTGTGTGTAAGCAGCTTTTGGCACACGCAAGAACACTCACCCTGTCCTCAACATCTTTGAAACCTGTTGTAGTTTTTTCATCAACTATTGTCATTGCTTTTTTTGGAGTCGATGTAAACGACTTGTGCCCCTCCCCCAAATTTCTGGTCTTGTGCCTATAGTAGAAAGGATTAACAGTACCATAAAGAAAGTTATGATATATGTTATAACATTCTACATCCGCTATCATTAAAGACTTTCCTTATATATAGACGTATACTTAACTTCAAATATAATTAACACTCAGTTCAAATGATTCCGAGGATTACTTATTTCTACCTTGGCGATATTTTTCCTTTTTTGGACTTTTCCTCTTCCCTTTTTCCATTCCAACGAAGAGCTATACTCGAAATGTCAAAAACTCTCTTTTTCTTGAGTGTCAAACTAGGACATGTACTCGTCCTCTTGTTTGTTATTTTTAATGTTCGTTTATTTAATTATATATATATATACTTATATTAGCCAGGAATGAAGGGGCGTATCACTGACCCTTTTCAAGGCTTTCGAGACAGTAGAGAATTTGATTAATCTGTATTATAAGTTTGTTCTGTACTAAAGTTTTCATCAAATATCATCTTGGCAAATTCGTCTGTGTAACTTTCAATTGCATTAGAATCTTCAGGAGCTTTTTCACTGCCAATCTTTTTAGATATTTTACACCTATTCCGCTTCTTAAAAGTCTGCAGTCAAACTCCTAAATATTGACACTTACCTTCACTGTTCAGTTCTCCCTGATTATTTTATAGCTTCTTTCATGATCATCAGTCCAGTCAGTACCATACTTTCAGTTCTGCGTTGTCAAACCCACTCCATCAGTACACAGTCAAGATCTGCGTTTTTTGCTCTATGCAATATGTTTCTACTTTTCAGCAGTTTTTTCCCCATCTGTTTCTTTATGTGGTCATTTCTTTATATTGTTGTAGTTCCCACATCACAATCTTCCATAAAATGCTGCAAAGATACCCCACGGTCAAATTTCTGCAATAACTCTGCTTTCTGACAGATGCATCCTTTTCTATTTCTCAGTTACCCATAGGGAAATTCGCAGCTCTTTTTGACGTTTTCTCAGTCTTCAAAGCCACACAACTACAAAACATTAAAAATATATATCAGCGAGTAACAGAGGCACTTCTGATTGCAAGAAATGCTGAGACACAATTGGTGTTGGTTGAGTTTGGATCACATCCAATATGCATGGGGCTTAACAAAGAGCAGATGATCTCCGTGAAAAACCTTTCAGTTTTCAGAATTTCAGATTAGAAATTATCTACCTGTATCTACATACATACATACATACATACATATATACATACATACACACATACATACATTCACACACACATGCATACATACATACATACATACATACATACATACACACATACATACATTGAAACATACATACATACATACATTCACACATACATACATACATACATACACACATACATATACACATACATAGATACATGCATGCATATATACACACATACATACATACACTCATTTACTATTTGTTTTTACATACACACATACATACATAATGCATGCATGCATACATATATTCATGTATATATACATACATGCATGCATATATGCATACATACATATGTGTGTGTGTATACACACACACGCGCACACACACACACACACACACACACACACACACACACACACACACACACATGAAGGTTAAGCAATTCAAGAACAGGGCCAAAAACGTTGAAACTAGTAAAACTAAGATAAATAAACAAAAATTTAAAATTTAAAGAATTAATCCGTACAGAAATTCTCATTACAGACTTCGTCTTTGGGTTTACATGTAACACATTTTTGGCAACATTAATTTAAATGGGACTTTATTAATTTCTATCCAAACCTTCATTCAATAAATTCCAATCGAGTCTCAGAGGGCAAAATAAATATTGATAGTTTTAAAAATACTCTATTGATTTAAAACTACTCTATTGGTTTAAATATACTCTATTGATTGAAAAATACATAATAATAGATTTAATCGGTACTAAATACCTCGCCACTTCTCTCCAATAAACTAACATAATCATCAACCTAAAACCAGATATATCGATGAGAAGGACAGTACACCTAAAACAAAGACATTGTTGTTGTTGTTGTTGTTGTTGTTGTTGTTGTTGTTGTTGTTGTTGTTGTTGTTGTTGCTGTTGTTGTTGTTGTTGTTGTTATTGTTGTTGTTGTTGTTGTTGCTGCTCTTCTTAATTCCAGGTCGGCTTTGAATTTGATTGAGTAGACTACGATCAAAGACAAACTAGCTATGATCAACCCGATATATTCAGATATTTGTGTATCCGAAACAACACCTATCGAAAAATGTTTATCTTTCATCCTTTCTTCTGTTTTTTTTTTTTTTACCTTTCTTTCTGTTTATATTTTTTTTATTTTGCATTAATACAGTTGGGAGAAAATATTGAGGGGAAATTGTTTTGGCTACTATTTCTAGCATTATGTCGGGCGAATACGAAGATGCCTTCTGGCGGTAACACTACTACGTACGTTGGCTAGTAAAAATATTAGCATTGTTGTAATTCGGTTTATTTGTGAATATAATTAGAAAAAGATTCTTCCACCCTCCGAACTGTCCAGTTCTATAAAAATGGACAGCTGTCTGTTAAAAGTGTATGCATAGCACACATCACTACTACTACTACTACTTCTACTACCACCACCGCCACCACCATCATTACTAGTAGTAGTAGTAGTAGTAGTAGTAGTAGTAGTAGTGGCAGTGGTAATGCTATTGGTGGTAGTCGTCGCTACTGTAACAGCGGTGGTAAAGGTAGCGCTAGTATCAGAAAAGTAATAGTGGTTTTAGTAGTTGTAATATCAGTTGCTGTCGCGGTAGTGATGACTGTTGCCATGGTTACTGTTGTTGTTGTTGCTGTGTGTTTGGAATTTTTTTTTAATTTTTTAATTTTTTTTTTTTACCCATTATTTTATTTCTTCTGTTTCTAATGTAGTGGCGACCGCTGTCGTGTAATAATCGATTCGAACACGGGCACAAGGCCTGAAATGGGCGAGGTGTGTCAATTAAAATTGATCTTCCCCAATAGTTGACAGGTATTTTATTTTATCGATCCCCACCAGGCGAAAGACAAAATTTGACCTCGGTGGCATTTAAACCCAAAGCATAAAGTGCCATTTCAAACAATACAAGGCATTTCGTCAGACGCTCTTGTGATTCTGCCAGTCTACCGACCTGCTGTGGTATAATGATAAGTAAGCTCCTATACGACCCGATCTACAATCCAGTTTCGATTCCTAGCTGAAGCCATTCAAGTACGTCGCTCATTGGTTTTCCTCAAGATTGAATGTTAAATGTCTTTACTTTCTTTTTAACTTATTTTAATCCTTTTCCTGTTGTATATTCTTTTATTCTTTCATTCTTTTACTCGTTTCAGCCATTTTGATTGCGGCCATGCCGGAGCACCGCCTTTAGTCCAACAAATCAACCGACCACAGAACTTATTCTTTGTAAGCCTCGTACTTATTCCATCGGTCTCTTTTGCCGAACCGCTAAGTTACAGGGACGTAAACACACCAACATCGGTTGTCAAGCGATGGGGACAAACACAGACACACAAACACACACACACACACACACACACACACACACACACACACACACACACACACACACACACACACACATACATGACGTGTTACCGTGCAATTTCCGTCTATTGAATTGGCTCACAACGCAATGATTGGCCCAGGGCTATACTAGGAGAAACTTTCCCAGGCTACCGCGCATTGAGACTGAAATGAAACCACGTGGTTGTGAAGCAAATTTCTTAACCACATAGCCATGACTGTTAAAGTTATTTATTGTTTCTATGGTCATGAGAGACTTCGAAGAATTGCTTCTTTGTTGTAAGTTCGGTTCCTTTCAAATCAGTCTTATATTTTCTCCTTGCGAAATAGGAAAATTAAATGCCTGTAATATACTGACGCTCGCAAAACGATTAATGCTCCCTATTTAGATTTCTTTGTCTTGATTTTATGACATGGACTAATCAGCGAGATGTCATTATTAGTTCTCCCTGAATCACACACGAGGCTTCGGTTCGATATCCAGCTTTAATCTCATTAAGTTCATTCGTATTATCAGTACCATAAAAAGGCGGTGAGGTGGCAGAAACGTTAGCACGCCGAGCGAAATGTTTAGCGGTATTTCGTCTGTCACTATGTCCTGAGTTCAAATTCCGCCGTGGTCGACTTTGCATTCATTCTTTTCAGGATCGATAAATTAAGTACCAGTGAAACACTTGAGTCGATGTAATCGACTTGTTCCCTTCCCCCAAATTTCTGGTCTTGTGCCTATAGTAGAAAGGATTATCAGTAACATAAAGAAAGTTATGATATATATTATAACATTCTATATCCGCTATCATTAAAGACTTTCCCTATATATGCTTAACTTCAAATATAATTAACACTCAGTTCAAATGATGCCGAGGATTACTTATTTCTACCTTGGCGATATTTTTTCTTTTTTAGACTTTTCCTCTTCACTTTTTCCATTCCGATGAAGAGCTATACTCGAAATGTCAAAAACTCTCTCTTTTTCTTGAGCGTCAAGCTAAGACATTCTATGTGTTTGTCCTCTTGTTTGTTATTTTTAGTGTTCGTTTATTTGATGATATATATATGTATATATATATATATATATTAGCCAAGAATGAAGGGACGTATCCCCGACCCTTTTCAGGGCTTTCGAGACAGGTGAGGAGGGAAGAAAGTATCCTCTAACCGGATTGAATGCTTGCAACAGGGTAGACTCTGCTCAAGACATTCGAGGTAGTGATGATAAACTAGGTATAGGGGTAAGCCAACCATCCAACTGGGCCATGGCGGGATTTGAACTCAGGATGCAAAGATCTGGGTCATATATCGCAAGATAAGCAATCAAACTTTATTACAGTTCCGCCAATACATCAACCTGGATTAATGTTTATTTTTCGACCCAGAACGGATAAAAGGTAAATCTGAACTATGCGAGATTTAAACTCAGAGTGAAGAAAGTCAGAAGAAATACTGCGATGTATTCTGTCCGATGCTCTATCGACTCTGCTGATTCGCCGCCTTTGCACTCAAAAAACAAATTCACAGATTGTAATAGTATCGTATGCATCTCTTCCTATGAAAATCTAGTCTTCTATCTCTTATTTTATATATCAATATTATTATACGTTATTATATTATTGCTTTTGTTAAATTCAACTCTTACCAGCGTGCACTTTGCCCTCTGGCATTCCAGGAACTATAAAATACGAACGTCCCAACAACTGAAGTCAATTCAATTGACTGTTATCCACCCATCCCATATGTATGACTTTGTTCATAGGTTAGAGATAGTGACACAACGTGCAATATTAGCTTTGTAGTAAACATACACGAGTCAACTTCAATACCAGTCACGAAGCCTTCAAGTCTAAAATACTTCACACTTTATATCGATAATAAGGGTTCTATATGAACCTTATGTTTAAGGTGAAGGGAAATAGTAAGCTGCAAACTTCAGGTTTTCCAAAGGGCATTAGTGAAGCATTTATTTTTTATAAAAATTTCTGTTAATATCGTTTCGTTTTCCCCAAGACGCTTAATAACATTGCAGAAGATATAAAAATTACAAGATACTATTACCACATCTTACCTTAAATTTTAACGATTACGACTAGTTGAAACACCTATTAGTTATACAGTATTCTTCGCTATAGCGAACTGCTCGTCAGAAAATACATTCACCTTGGTCCTGGGTTCCTTGCACATAGGAAGATAGCAGGATGGTCCTGATTAGAATGCTTTTGATCTTAGCCTTGCTTCATCAGGAATGACCTGAGGATAAACAACTGCAGAAACAACAGTTTGCTTTTTGTCTTTTGGGTGTCGATCAGTTACAGTAATATACTGAAGTTTATAAGTCGACGTCATGTAAACGAGGAAACCACTTCTAAAAGCGCTCTTCAGAATATGATTTGTAACTCATTAACATGATCAACATAGTGTTAAAGCTTTTCTCGAGTGCATTTGTGGTATCTTAATATGGAAATAAATCGACTTGTGAAGTTGGTTAGCTTCGATCCTCATCTTAGTTATACACCAAAATGAAATAAATACTGAACAGGGAATGGAAAGTGTATAAAGTTTAAGACTGAACAATGACTATTTGAAGACAATGTTTAATAAATTTTTTATTGCCAAGGCTTTGATAATCTTGTTATCTCATTTACTTGTTCACAAATGTACTGACTTCCGTGATTTTTTTCTCTCTCTAGATACTATATAATAGCAAAATTATTTGGCTATAAAAAATCTTCTCGTTCCACCATCTAACTTTCAACTTCTTTCAAACTTTCTAAATCTGCTCAAAACACTTTTTCTCACGCTGCATTACTTACAGCTCGGTCCATATGTAATTTGTTTGGGGAGGCAGTAAAATGGGATGGACAAATATCTATACCATTTCAAGATTTTTCACAGACTCATTAAACTGATGCAACTGACATGCAGCATGAACGTCCATTGATCACTTTTTGCAGAAAAAAGGTGAACTCGGCAGGAAGTTTAATTGGTTGCAGTCCCAAGAATGATGAACAAGACAAATGTTTAGAGAGAAAGGAAACACAATAAGGTTTATAGGACGAGAAGAGACTGGTGGTTTAGTTGTGTCTGGAAGGCGAAAGTGAGTAGTTTACAAATTCAGAAGTGTGCGACTTATTGTAAGAACGATAGAAGAAACGAACGAGAAACAACGCGACCGTATGCGGTTCATGTATACCGGGAGAGAATATTTGCCAAACAGTTTGAATAGCCACCTTTTGAATGCAGTTCATGATGTTTGTATGATTAGTAGCAGCACCACCCCGTACTTGTCAAGTGAGATCGTTGTAATCTATTTAGAGAAAACGTAAGTTCTCTCCTCCTATAAATTCCTCGAAGCTGCTAACCTGCAAGAATGCAAACTGGACATTCACCGTATTACCTCATCTAGTCCTTTCTACAGAATTGCATTAAATGACTTTGAAATATGTCTCCTTTCTATTTATTCTTCCATAGACTAAACTATACAGTTACGCAATCTAATTACTTCTTTGTATAAATAGTTTGGTTCTCTATTTTGTTTAGCCACAAAGCTCGCAATACATACTCAAAGCTAATATAGCGTTCAATTATTTCTTAAGCGTATGAGTAATTTAAATGGAAATAAATAGTTTCATCTCGAGATAAAAACTGCGTTTAACTTTTGAAATGCAGATAATTTGCTTCTTTTCCTGTTGTACCTTTCATTTTCGCCAATATATCACTTGCAGAAGCACTAAATTACCTTTTAGTATTTAATTGTGACCTTGTTTATTGCCAGTTCACGTAGCATACAGTTCAACTTTGCCTTTCGTGCGTCTGGTGTGGATAAAATAAATACCACTTAAATAATAATGTCGATTCAATGGATTATACCACACCTATATGTTGGCTTTGTTCCAATAAGAGAAATTAATACACCCCAAGATGATAACTTTAACAGTGGTCTAACGATTCTCAACAGTGTTATATAAATAGTGAAGCAGCATCAACTTTAGATGCTATTTAAAGTGTAACAATTTTATAAGAAAAACATTGAAACAGCAAAGGTTACAAAATACAAATATATATATATTAAGAACAATCTCTATTCCTTTGCAATGATTTAATGACAAGTACATCGAAGCACACGGTAAAGATTTCATTGCAGATTTTATTATTGTAACTAATTCAAATCTTGCTAAGATGTAACTTTGCTCTAAAAAGCTGGACTCGATTCGATCAACTACATACGACCTAACCAAATAGCCTTGCGTCAAGAGAAAACGAATCTCTTGAGAAGATGGGTACGAGGAAAATGCTAGCTCCTTGTGAATCGATTCTATGAGTCTTCAATTTCTGCCGTAAGTGAATTCCTTTCACTTAGGCAGTTAATGTCTTTGAGAAAAACATGAGCGTTGCCTTTTGTTCCTTTTCGCAATAAAATTGTGGTCGATTTGTTAAAAGAAATCAGTATATTGATTATATATATTATTCTCATTTTATGTAAAATTGTTAACGGGCAACACAGGAAAAACGGATTTGCAAGCTGTTTTTATTTCCCGTTCTCTTTACTTATACTGTTAATGTTTTTAGAAAAAAGCATAATCGTTACAGCTTCCTATTTTGTTTAGCCTTAATCTTCCACTTTTTACTTATATAACAAGGAAATCTTCATCATGTGAACTCTTGAATGAAAAACTAATCGTGTTTACCAATCCGAAAAATAATCATATTTCTTCTAAAATAAGATTTTTATAAACAACCAAATACACAACAGGCTATTCTTTTCGAATGGTCGGAAGGTTGTTAACTCTATAATTTGGAACTCTATTATTTGACCTTTGTTTATATGTATGTAATACTTTAATAGAATTCTCGCCTTATCATTTAACATGATACGATCAAGGAGCCAACGAAGATGTTTCCACGAGTCCAGTTCGCCCGCTACAATGGCAACTAATTAATTTTCCATTTCTATCCATCCTACCGTCTTAAAAATATATTAACATACCGGAAAATTGACAACAGAGGAGATTGCATATTTCTAAAGATATTTCATTAGAAGTGGTCAGATCACATCATTACAGTGTTCACATAACATGCATAAAATGATGCATCCAAATACAACAATAGTAGAGAATATTAAATGGACTCAGCCATCGGCGTGTGCCACATATGGTATATTGGGATATAAATGATTATATTTTCCAATGTGTCCTTTACAAATTTATGGCGGTAAGTAAATTTGATTTGAAATAAATTTGTTTCCAGTATTTAGCAAATCGAGTACCTGCGTGAAGCCTTACCTCTTTACCCAGACTAAATTTTGTAATTATTATGTATTACCAGATTATAGATAATCGAAACAAACTATATGAAAGGTGCACCAACCTTGATCCTGCTGTTTGTGTATCATCAGTTATATTACTCTATCTAGCCTTTATTTAAGATGGTAGGGTGTAACTATGAAAGACTTAGCTGCTATTTTCGGTGGGCTGAGCAATCATGTGACATTACACTGTGAAAAAATTGGCTTTAAACAATTCCCTCTGTCTTATTACCCTCTGCATCTTCTCCTTCCCTCTGTTTTACACTTTCAATTTCATATGCTCAATTTAAATGACTCAAGTAACAGGCTAGTTATTTCTTTGGATCGCCTTTGGAGACAGCGTGATTCCTGACTAAAGGTGTTATGCGATTATTTATCTGTTTATTTATTGATTGATTATTTTTTATTGTTGCTACTTATACACACATCTACTTGTTAGCATCACTATGAGTTGATTTTAAGGCGGCGAGCTGGTAGAACCGTTAGCCCGCCGAAAAAAATGTTTAGCGGCATTTCGTCCGTCTTTACATTTTGAGTTCAAATTCCGTTGAGGTTGGCTTTGCTTCCACCACTTTGAGGTCGATAAAATAAGTACCAGTCAAATACTGGAGTTGATGTAATCGATTTCCTTTCCATGAAAAAATGCTAGCTCTGTTCCAAAATTTGAAACCCTTTTTAGATTTTTCTGAAGGCTACAAGCTGGCAGTATGGTGAGAACGTCGGGCAAAAGACTACGCGCCTTTAGTTCCGGTTCTTTACGTTCTCTGAGGTCAACTTTGTCTGTCATCATAGTTCTCAGAGTTTATAAAACAAAGTACCTGGTCGAATACTGAGGTCGATGGCATCTATAGACGAACCACCTCCTCTCAAAACTACAGTCCTTGTGCCTAAATTGGAAACTGTTATTACATTTTCTCGGTACACACGAACTTAGAATTGTTCAAAATATTTTCTTTTATATTTTTTTATTGACAAAAAATTATCACTAGTGTTTTTTTAAAAAATAAACCTGTACTGAATATAATTTTGAAAAAGAAATTATCCAACTGAATAAAAAATTGCCTATTGTTATTGTCATGTTTGTAGCTATTTTTTTTGTTCATGAAACGTCTAGGGAAAACAGGGTTTTCATCAATTTGAAAAGAAAAATGGTTTCATAAGCTTAATATTTATAATATAGCACATCTAGAAAAATTCGTTCCTAATTGTAAGTTTAACGAGTGTGATTTAGTTTTAATTTCATTGAAATGATAAGAATAAATATAACATTCCCCGCCTCCTCGTAACTAGACACACACACACACACACACACACACACACACACACACACACACACACACACACACACACACACACACACATATCAGGTTTCATTGACGCCAGCAGGGGTAAACTACTATGGATCTTCTTGCTTCCCTATGACAAATCTTTGACAAAACTATGTCAGAATGCGGAAATGCTACCTAAAAACAGAAATTTATTTAAGCGATTTCCTAATGATTAATTAATTAAGTCATTTCATTTTATGTTATTTATTTATTTATTAGCAGTTTCTTTTGCACCCTAGCATAATAGCGTTCCTGATTTCTTCTGCAGCTATATTTAATGTGCTCTTTTAAATGAAACCACAATGTTAATTAAGAGCTCTGATTTGCTATAGTGATTATTGGGATTAACGACAAAACTACGATTATCTATAGTTACTCCCTTCACTCATAAAAAAAAAAATCATTATGGTGTTATTCATCTAGAAGTTATTAATCGACTTCAAGACAGCCTTATTTGTCTAACGTTAATAACACTTAAGTACTCTGAGTGTTATCCATGAAATTAACAACTGATTCTGGAGTTCATGAAATTTTCTATTCGTTATGTATACAGAGGCCTAGTTTTGTAGGAGTTTCGTGAATTTAGTATTTGATATTGCTTTAGTCACTGGTTGAAGATAGAAGGTGGTATGCTGGGAGAATCGTCAACACATCAGACAAAAAGCTTAGTGGCATTTCTTCCGGCTCTTTACGTCCAGAATTCATATCTCGCCAAGGTCAACTTTGTCTTTGATCTCTTCAAGGTCGAGAAAATAAAGTACCTGTGAAGATCTGGGGTCGAATTGCTGCAACGGACCAGCATTCCGTTGAGAGGGATTGCTGTGTTATGGTTTACTTATACGGCATGAAAAACCAGGTAACCTATCTTATGAGTTCTAAGGCTCAGGAAAAAAAAATCAGTTGAACGCATTAAAGTATACTTAAATGGTTTTACTGCTGTTCGCTTCAGTTCTGAATATCCCTTGAAATGATCAACAGAAATATTTTATAACACAACAAAATGATTTTAACTCCGTTATTTCCTTTCATCTTTTACTTTTTCAGTCATTAGACTGCGGCCATGTTGGGGTATCTCTTTGAAGAATTTTTATCCGAGTGAATTGAAAACAATACTGTTTTAAAACATGGTACTTATTCTATCGATCACTTTTGCTGAATAGCTATGTTACGGGAACGTAAACACAGCCAACACCAGTTGTCAAGCGGTGGTGAGGGACAAACACGCACGCGTATGAATATATATATATATATATATATATATATATATATATATATATATATATATATATATAAATATACATAAATATACGAGTGTGTGCTGAAAAGTTCTTGGCTTTAAGGATACCATGAAAGACCTAGTTGGGGCCCATCCTTCCGAATCCTTTTTACAAGGCTTCAAAAAACTGAAAGACCGCTGGAATGAGTGTGTGAATCTGAGAGGGTAATACGCTGGATAAAATCATAGTTAACTGATATTTCTCTATTTCGTTTTACCCAAAGCCAAAGACAAGAACTTTTCAGCACGCCCACACACCTCGTATATATATATATATATATATATATATATATATATATATATATATATATATATATATATATATATATATATATATATATATATATATATATATATATATATATATATTGGATATTTTTCTTTTTCCTTTCCGACGAAGCGCTATGCTAGAAACATCAAAAGGTAGCGAGCTGGTAGAAACGTTAGCACGCCGGGCGAAATGCTTAGCGGTATTTCGTCTGCCGTTACGTTCTGAGTTCAAATTCCGCCGAGGTCGACTTTGCTTTCATCCTTTTGGGGTCGATAAATTAAGTACCAGTTAAGCACTGAAGTCGATGTAATCGACTTAACCCCTTTGTCTGTCCTTGTTTGTCCCCTCTATGTTTAGCTCCTTGTGGGTAATAAAGAAATAAGAAAGGTCAAAAACTCTCTCTTTACTGAGCGTCAAACTAATACATTCGTTGTGCACGTCCTTTTGTATTGTTAATTTTATTGTTGTGCGTGTGTGCATGAGTGTGTGTGTGCATGAGTGTGTGTGTGCATGAGTGTGTGCATGAGTGTGTGTGTGTGCATAAGTGTGTGTGTATATATGTTGGTGTGTCTGTGTTTGTTCCCGCAACATCACTTGACAACCAATGCTGGTGCGTTTACGTCCCTGTAACATAGCGGTTCGGCAAAAGGGACCGATAGAATAAGTACTAGGCTTACGAAGAATAAGTCCTGGGATCGATTTGTTCGACTAAAGCAGTGCTCTAGCATGGCTGCAGTCAAATGACTGAAATAGATAAAAGGATATATACGACGAGCTTCTTTCAGTCTCCGTCAACCAAATCCACTTGTAAGGCTTTGATCGGACCGAGGCTATAGTAGAAGACACCTGCCGAAGGTGCCACGTAATGGGACTGAACCTAGAAACACGTATCTAGGAAGCAAGCTTCATACCGCACAGCCAGAACTACGCCTAAGATTGCTAAGATTTCTTTTAGAAAACAGACTTGTAAATAAGAAAATAATGTGTTCATCTTTAAAATCCTTATTATCTGACACGAAAAAAAAAAAATAAGCATACTTCATTTTTAAATTTGATCCATCCTATAAAAGTTCCTGCACAATTTTTCGCTCACGATTAATTGTCCATTTACAACTGCGTGGCTTGTAATATGTGGAATTTAGTGTCTTGTCTGTGGATGAACCTAACGCTATTAATAGGATAAAAAACTGCTGACTATTCAACCAGTAGCCAAATCTTATATCGACTTCAAAAGAGTATTTTATGGACTGTATAACAATATTCTTTGCTACAGATGTGTTATGTAGTTATAGAGCGAAGTAAAGCCGAATAACATTTTATATCATGTACAGTTGTAGGAGACAGACGGTTACGTTGACTGTGATGTGTAGTATGATGCCTGAAATAAGCTAATGCTGCGTAGCTGGATATCGACAAATAGAAGAATTAGGAAATCTCTTAGAACTCTATGACTACAAATGCAAGCTATTTAGTAAGAACATATATATACCTATGTATATACCTATATGTGTGTGTGTGTGTGTGTGTATATGTGTTATATATATATATATATATATATATATATATATATATATATGTGTGTGTGTGTGTGTGTGGGTGTGTGTGTGTGTGTGTGTGTGTATATGTATGTATGTATGTATCATAAATGAAATGGAAAAGTTCAAATCAGGCAAACTACAATGAACACATATGTGTACGGATTTAATTAAGATAAAAATTGCCCAAAATAAAACATACATTAATATATTAAAAATATTAAAAATATTAAAAATATAGTAATATATGAATATCAAAAATATATATGGACATATGAATATACGAATATTATTGTATAAACATAGTAATAAATAATATAATGAAATATAGGAATATATATATATATAAGTGTTCTCAAAAAAGAATTGAAGACATAGTGAAGAGATAATAGGCATAAAAATAAGGTTTCGGTTTGCATATTAAAAGAAAATACCCCAACGGCCATTTCTGGGGATTCATTCGTTCGGGTAAAAAATGAATCTTAAAATTCATTTTCAGAGAATGTCTCCTTCATCAAGGAAAAGTGATATTGATGGTAAATATGCATTCAGTGCAATGCCAAGGTATGCGATAAACGCAAGGTTTTATAGAAGAACACATATAAGTATGCAACTAATGCAAATCTTTATGAGGGCTGATAGGAGTAAAAATTACATTACTTACTGAATTTATTGTAATTTATATTCGGTGGTATATCGTTATGTGCAAGAAGATGTTAAGTTGTGCGACGGAAATTACTAAGGCTATTATTGAGTTAATTCAGACTTATAGAGTCTCATGAAAGTAGAATAGTATCTGTGATTACACGAATGAATAACGTCGGAAAACCTATTTAATATAATAGAATTATACAGGCGAAGGATTGTGTAGGATTCTTTTACTCACGTTCTACATCTACCTATAATCGTATTGTATGGTGGGGCCTTATCTATAATAGATCAGGATAGTGTGTAATTAATGTTTTGTAACATTAATTACACACTATCCTGATCTATTATAGATAAGGCCCCACCTTACAATACGATTATAGGTAGATGTAGAACGTGAGTAAAAGAATCCTACACAATCCTTCGCCTGTATAATTCTATTATATTAAATAGGTTTTCCGACGTTATTCATTCGTGTAATCACAGATACTATTCTACTTTCATGAGACTCTATAAGTCTGAATTAACTCAATAATAGCCTTAGTAATTTCCGTCGCACAACTTAACATCTTCTTGCACATAACGATATACCACCGAATATAAATTACAATAAATTCAGTAAGTAATGTAATTTTTACTCCTATCAGCCCTCATAAAGATTTGCATTAGTTGCATACTTATATGTGTTCTTCTATAAAACCTTGATGAAGGAGACATTCTCTGAAAATGAATTTTAAGATTCATTTTTTACCCGGACGAATGAATTCCCAGAAATGGCCGTTGGGGTATTTTCTTTTAATATGTAAACGGAAACCTTATTTTGATGCCTATTAATATCTCTTCACTATGTTTTCAACTCTTTTTTAAAAACGCATTTATTTATATTCCTATACTTCATTATATTATTACTATGTTTATACATTCATATTCGTATATTTATTTGTCCATATATATATTTAATATTCATATTTTTAATATATTTTTTATATTTTAATATATTAATGTATGTTTTATTTTGGGCATCTTTTATCTGAATCAAATCCATACACGTGTTCATTGTAGTTTGCCTGATTTGAACTTTTCCATTACATTTATTATACCTGTCTAACGTCTTAGGTTCGACTTGAGCGCTTCTATGCGGTCTCTGTGTTTCGTAAGAAAAATTTAATCATATAAATATACATACATACATACATACATACACACACACACACACACACTCGTATATATACATATATATATATATATATATATATATATTACGTTTGATATGCATTTAAAGTTGAATATAAATTACAGTAAATTCAGTAAATAATGTAATTTTTTCTCCTAAAGTAATGTAATTACTAGGAGTAAAACTTTAAAGTTGAAGTTTCGGATAATTTGTTATGATCGCTTGATATATCCTTTCCAAATAGAGAATGGGGGAATGAGTATTTTTTTTTTCAATGTTCTCCATTGAAATTTGTAAATTATTCAGATCCTTCTTGAAGCCTTATGCTTGTGAGGTGATGATATTCTAAAAATAACATATACGTTTGATATAGAACAAGAAGTGTTTCCAATGTAGTGTGAGATAGAGTGGAAGAAATGAACACTAGAAATAGAATAAAAGTGAGTGAAAGCAGACACAGCAGATTAATGTTACTCTTCTAGCTAGCCGAAATTTTAGACCGCTTTTGATTTACGGCGGAATTCACTTCACTTATATTTCGTTCAAGTAAATGAAGTCGAGGGCAAGAGTTTTGATTGTGAGAGATTTTGTCAGATTAGGCTCCCCTTAAAACACTATAATAGTTGTTGTTGTTTGATGTTGTTTATCCCTAGTAAAGCTCGTATCAAACCGACATATAATCAATGAAATTTCAACCATAACTATTCCGTCCTAATTTTTTTTCTCAGACAATATTTATCTGGGAATATTATATTATCTGACATGTTTTTCTGTTTTAGATCGTTAACTTTTGATTTTAAGGAAATATGACTGTATTTTTTCTAACATGTTCAAGAAGACGAAGGGCTCATAATGGGTCTCTTTGCTATTTTCGTCCTCCTGTCTTCGCACTTTCACTTTATATATTCGGATTAAATGACTGAAATATCAGGTTAGTTAATTCATCGGATCGTTTTGAGAGATGTATTTTTGATTAACTTAATTTGCAAGTGTGATAGAAAGGAGGGGTGTTTTCATATATATATATCGACATATTGACATCATTATTTTTAATTTATCACCTAATCACTAAGTAGTATTTATTTTTCACTCGTAATTTTTAAAATTTATTTTCTTTGCTTATTTTTTTTAAATGGCCTTAGAGTAAGTAATATAATTTTGAAATACAATAAATCGAATTAAAGCAAAAAGCTTGTTGTTATTCAGCAAATTGTAGCAATTTTGATTCCTAAATTTTCGTCAATTTCAAAAAAAGGAAGATGTTTAATGAATTTAAAATTAAGTGATATGATACTTTAAGCAAAATATAAAATACGAATTTATAAATTCATCTTTAATTATAAATGTAAGGATTTAGTTTTGATTTCTGTTTGAAGCTATTTTACTTCTCTTACATCGAAATGGCATGAATGAATGCAACACTTCCTCCTTATTTCTTTACGCATTCCGGCCAGCTGAGTTATAGACGAAGGTTTCATTTACGGTGGAATTCTCTTATATGTTGCTCAAGCAAATGTTACCAAATTCGACAGTCTTAAATCTAAAAGATTTTATCAGACTTGGCCCCATCCCCGCCTACGAAACAGTATATTAGTTGTTGTTTATTTACAGTAAAGCATGAATCACACAAAGATATAATCAATAAAATTCCAACCACCCTGGTTTCTTTTCGGACGTTATCCAAAATGCCCTTTCATTTCCAAGATGGTCTCACTTGGTTTCAGGAAGATTTGATTGCTCTTTCTAACAGGTCGAATGACTCTATGCAGAGCAGTGGTTCTCAACCATTTTTGACATCTGGATTCTCTTGATTCCTATTTTGCTCTACTGTACCCCCATCGTCATTTGATGTCAAAAAAATTCTATCATATTTTAATAATTAAATACTAGGAAAATTAGGAAATGTATAGGCGCAGGAGTGGCTGTGTGATAAGTAGCTTGCTTACCAACCACATGGTTCCGGGTTCAGTCCCACTGCGTGGCACCTTGGCCAAGTGTCTTCTACTATAGCCTCGGGCCGAACAAAGCCTTGTGAATGGATTTGGTAGACGGAAACTGAAAGAAGCCCGTCGTATGTATATGTATATATATATATATATATATATATATATATATATACATACGACGGGCTTCTTTCAGTTTCCGTCTACCAAATCTATATATATATATATATATATATGTGTGTGTGTGTGTGTGTGTTTGTGTGTCTGTGTTTGTCCCCCCCCCCCCCCAATATCGCTTGACAACCGATGCTGGTGTGTTTAGGTCCCCGTAACTTAGCGGTTCGGCAAAGATACCGATAGAATAAGTACTAGGCTTACAAAGAATAAGTCCTGGGGTCGATTTTCTCGACTAAAGGCGGTGCTCCAGCATGGCCGAAGTCAAATGACTGAAACAAGTAAAAGAGCATTAAAAAAGCGTAAAATATAGGAACTGTATAGAAAAATTGTTGAACAATTTTTTGTATTGTAGAAGTGTAACTAATTTATTGCATATAAACTTTAACAACAAAAACTTATATGGACCCACAAGGTCATATGGACCCCAGTTGAGAAACACTGATCGAGATGCTCTTCCCTAACTTAATGATAAAAGGGATCATCAAAGTTGCGTATTTGGTCTAAGTGTTATAAATATCTTTTTATTGTGTCAAGAGTAACAATTATTAGTAATTGACTTTGCTTATGAGGATGCGAATTCACGTCTAATCATCCACTCCATGGAAAATTTAAGAGGAAGAATTTCTAGCCCTCAAGGAATCTTTGCCAAAGTGACCATACTTTCGGTCGCTTAAAGTGGAAATACTTGGTCTTAAGACTCAAAAGATTCAAAAATCATTTTGAATTCTATGCCTTTCAGAGAGTTCCGAGATTTTCTTTTATCCACTTCTCATTTGCTCTCAAGCATGGCCGATGCAGGGATTTTCTTTTCCCTGCTTTAGAATGACATTCAACAGCTCAATTTTCTGATTAGCTTTTAGTTATTTTAAACAATATATATTACCTTTATTTACTTTTCAAAGCTGTCTATTACCTTAGCCACTGTTTTATATTTGTCGACTTCTTCAACACAGAAAACATTATCTATTTATGCACAATACAGCGTAAATGAGAAGAACTGAAGTAAATTTAAACATTACAAAGCTTCAATGTAGGTGAAATAAGAATGTAAATGCATTCTTTCTATCCGAATGATGTGTGAAAAAAAGGAAGAGAATCTCCTGATTGGTTGTTTCATAGTTTGTTGACAGTTTCTTTGAGAGCATCCTTCGCCAATGGATCAACTGCTATATAAAGCAGTCATAAATTAGCAAGCATTTTAGTGGATTTGATTGCTAATGTTTTATAGCAATTTGTATTGGTTCCACATTATTTTTACTAGATATTTTTCTAGTCCTGTTGTAAATATTTTATAATAATTGTAGAATTGCATAAGGACCCTCTGTTTGTGTTAAATTTAATCTTTTTTGTGCTGGATTATCGAATGATGTAGTCTAAATGCACTCATTATTTTTCATGTTTCCTGTCTAGACTTCTTAATTTACTTTACATTCAGTGGAGAATATTCTAACAATAACTTTTTAATTGTACAACTGAAACATTAGTGTCTATTACCTTACGTTTTGGCACTTAACTCCCTTTTTACTATTTATCTAAAACTCTATAATATTCCTTCTTATCTTTTGCCAACAGTTACGTATATTCTATTATGTCTAATTCATTAATTCCTAAGTATTTCGTAAGTCTGAATTCAGTATAATTCTCCTAGCCTTATTTATTTAATGTAATAATGTTTTAAATTAATTTTCCTCTCTTCAAGGTTACCTTACTGCATTAACCTCACCAGAATCTCATATCTACATCTCGGCTAAATCCATGTATTGTTTCTAGCAGCGTTTCTAGTCGTTTATCATTTGCATTGTACTACTTGAGGTCATCAAAAGAAGAAAAATAAAGGATTGCTGATTACCCTCCTATAGTGAACCTCGTCTTGTTTAACATTTTGGTTAAAGCTGTTAACGATAAACAGAAAATAACTGGGAAGAAGATATTCTATTTAAATATTCCTCTTTTAATAGAAGAGGAATATTTTAATTGCAATCGAAGCAGTATTAGTACCAAAAGGTAATCTTTATATCCACCTTAACTTGGATGTCTGGTTAGAACACCGAATACTGCGTAATTAGCCCTGAGAGATCATCTCATATAGGCTCTGTGTGTGCTTTTATGTACCAAGTACCTATATGTGAGGATCTTTCAAGGTCAATAACGCTTTATTCGGTTCTCTAACATGTTACGTAGGATATAAAGATTACGTTTAGGTATTAATACTCCTTCCACCGCTAATAATTAATTATTGATGAAATAGTTTTTGCTGGAGCCTAACTGTGTGCTTTGTTAAACGAATCATTTTTCTTTTCTTTTTTCAAGCTGATTCTTTGCAGTTAAGCGAAGATCGATTGTTTCTAGCGTCTTCGAGTACTTTATAATTTGTTGTTATATTTCTCTAATATTTGCATATCTTTTTGTATTTCTTTCTTTTTCGGTGTTGACTTCATTTAGAACTGAGAAATCTTTTATTTTCATTCATAGTCTGTATATTTCTTTTCCTTGTTTCCTTTTGTTTCGATATTCCTATATGAGTATTTCTGTAAGAATACCCACTTTCATTTTTAACTATTGTGAATGCTGTATCTTATTTGGGTTACTCTGGTAATTATTGATATAGTGTCTACTTTCATTAAGTCTGCTATGATCAGGTTTTCAATTTGTATTGATTGTTTATCGTTAGATTTATTTTTATCCTTGAGAGGGTATTTTGTTGGTCCGTAGGTAGAACTGTCAATTTTAATTCTTTAACGCTTTACACCTTCAGATTATTTACATATTCAGATAATTTCTTTTTCTAGAATTCTCTATTCAGAAATATTTCTTACATCTTACATCTGCTTTTACTCACATTTTCGTTTATATTCTTCAGGTTTGATTTTTGTGGTTCAATATTTTGTAGATGAGTTTCAGTTTGATTTTTTGCGTATTTTATATTAATTTTGTTTGTTTTACACCTGTTTGGCCTATTTTTCGGATGTGTACATTCTCAGTATTTTTAGATTTATCAATTTTATTCTCATTGTCTGTATTTTTCTTGTCTGATTTTTGTTTATTGTTCGTGTTTTTAAGTATTTTATTCTTAAGGTATTTTATTTCTAAACCTGACATATTTTTCTATTTTGAGGATGCATCTCCTTAAACTAGCTAGTCTTTTAGGATCCAAAGCTGCTTTTAGATAATTATATATATATATATTTTTTGATTTCTAGATATTGTATGTATATTTCATGGTAGTAGCATATCGTGCAGGGATTAGCTGCAAAATAAGTATGTAGTATAGAAACGGATTCTACTCGTGTTTATTTATTCAATTTCTGTTACATTTTGAGGATTTGGGAAGTGAAGTCTAGCCCTTATATATAGAGCTCCACAAGGTACCCATTTATGCAGAGATAGAGAGTTTTGTACGTTTCATTTTCGTACTGTCTAGGTATGAAATTAAAGTTCGAATTTCTTTTTAAATACTTGATTAAAGGATATTATTTCCATTTGTATTGTTTTTCATGCTGCTGTGTGAGTGACTAATATCTTTCTATAGCTGATCTGACTTGTGCTCTGTTAGTATATTTGTAAGTTAAGGTTAATCGAAATTTATTGCAAATATTTGCAATCGTCTACTTACTTATTATTATTATTAATATTATTATTATTATCATCATCATCATCATCATCATCATCATCATCATCATCATTATTATTATTATTATTATTATTATTATTATTATTATTATTATTATTATCATTATTATTGTTGTTGTTGTTGTTGTTGTTGTTATTTGTCGTATATATGTTTTCAAATTGCTCTCCAAAGCGCTGGATTTTAACATGTATAACTGCATGTGATAACATCTTTGTAAAAATTTGCTCTCATAAGGTGATCTTTCAGAAAATTAAGAGCCTGTCTATGGGGGTGTCAGAAGAAAAACAAGTTGTTGTTTTTTTTACGCGAATTATAGATTTTTCTCTTGTTTTTCTACCAGCGTAAATAAAACGATTCCAAGAAATAGCAGTAACTCTCCCTCGAAAAAAAATTGAAATGAAGATAGCCACATAGAAAAAACAAAACAAAAAGAAAAATGAACAAGATTATACAGCAAAGCACAAACATTGCAAAACATTTTTTTTCTTCTATTTATATCGACAGTGGTACAGAGTGCGACAGCAAGTTTGCATGAAATCAAAGACGTGAATATTAAATTTTTATCAATAACTTAAATAACTCAACTATAACTTTCAAATTGTCATTTGAAATTAAGGGATCTTTTTTAAAACGGGGGCCACATTTTTCATTAATGTTTTACGTAGTGTTTTTGGTAGCGAAAGACTTTCAAACTTCGTATACTTATCTATTTTGTGTTATAGAACAGAAAAATATTTTTGTATTCGAATTTATTTCATGTAAAAAATTGTCTTATTTCGATAATTTCAACCAATCACTGACAAGTATTCAGTTGTTTACGTTTACTCCTTTGGCTCACTAAGCGATGTAAAGCGTATTTAATCTCCATACTTTCGTTTTATTTGCTTTTTTCATTTTAAATTTGCTTTAACCCTAACCCTAACCCTAACCCTAACCCTAGGGTTAGGGTTAGGGTTAATTGTTTCAGAATCGTTTGTTTATGTAGTCGGCACTTAATGCATATCGGCTGAATGGACGTCAGTGATTGGTTGAAATTACAGAAATACGACAACTTTAACATGGAATAATTTATGGATTTCTTTTTTTTTTAAGAAGACTAAGAGAAAAAGATGTTTTATATGACACATTCTACCAGTGTTCCAAGTTTTAAAGTGTTTCGTTAATGAAAAATGTGGCCCCCGTTTTAAAAAAGATCCAAATTAAGTAGAAAGAAAAAGAAATTATTCAAGTTATGCTCAATATTTTACTGGATCTCAGTTAGAGTGAACAATAATGACTTCTCTTCTGGGCATAGATTTCACCAGATTTTGGCACCTTTTCTTAATTTCATTATCTCTGTGCTACACTCGAATAAAAAAAAATGAATAAACGCTTATTTCGTTCGACTCCGTAGTGATTTTATATGCTTTTAGATGTAGACAGAGGTCAATCAAGCTGCATCGCATGATGTTGACGAAAGGAATCCATTGAATGCTTGCTAACATGAATTGATGTGTTATCTTACTGAAGAATGCTACATCAATTTGTAAGCTAGTCATTTACTTTCAGCACAACACAACGCTCGAAGATGCCCTTTTCGTATTCCTCACTATCAAGCTTCCCTTCAACAACATAACGGCATCCAGTTCCCCATAGTAAAAATATGCCAAGATCATTACTTGCACCGGATGTTTTAGTGCTTTTAAGAAATGATCCGGTGTAAGTGAATGACCATCTACAAGTAGAACAAAATTTGGGCAGTCATCTATAATCTGAACCATTGTCTCGCCGCTTAAAATAACTGTTTTCCATTGTTCCACAGTCCAGTTCTCGTGTTTAAGTACCCATTCTTATAGCTTTGTTATCTGTTTGGTAAGAAGAGGACATTTTCGTAGTTTTATCGCACGGATGCCTACTTCATTCACAGAACAGTGAATAAAGAAACATCACCCCTTTTTGGTTCAAGCTGGTTTTTTTAAGATCACGTAAAGTACTTCGAGGGCTTTTAATCGAGACGTGCCTCATATGACAAAGGTCACGTTCTTGAAATGCACGATTGTGACTATCACAATTTTCGTATCGAGTGTTTTCACTTACTGATTTTGTTTTTACTGATCAATAATTCACCTAACACTGCTTTTACTCGTTTCTACGTAGTTTGACATCTGCTGATGCGTCGAAGAGGTGTTTATGTAATGTGCTATAATTTTGGTTTGTTTCTCTTCGCGGGTCTCTTGTCTGCTACTATCACTAAATTAAGTTTAAAAAATTGTTTTTCCTGTAGTTGCGTGATATATATGTATATTGCCATGTGATAAATACGTTTTCAAAATTTTTTTAAATACTTTTTACACAAAACGCGAAATTTACTAAAACAAGAAAAATATCGTTAACTGAAATAAAACTTTCTTTCATGCAATCTTGCCTTCGCGCACTGTACTTGTATGAACAGTTCAACGAATGGTTTTGGCACTGGCAAAAGCAACAACAACGTTCACGCGCGCGTGCGCAAAACTTCCAACAGAACTTTAGGCATGTCACATTAGGACAAAACAAAGTCTGCATGATAGGTTTATGCAACTAAACAGGTGTTTCTTTACTCGAAGTTATCACACAAGGCCAAAGGAAGAAGGTAACCTGTATATATATTACCAAAGTCACCGGAGTATTTCTTATGTCACCCAAAGATCAGAAATGTTCCTTGCTGGTATGTGAAGAGAGATACCTATTCGGTCAAGAAACGACCAGTGACACTATGTGTTGTATTTTGAAACTGAAAATATAGCGAAAAAACAAAATCATCTAGTGTTAATCAAGAGAAATTCGTCTGAAACGGGAACAGCTCCTAATCTTGGGGTTGTGCGCTAAAATAAGTACTAAGAGAAAAGCATAATTTTTCTTGTTCAGAGAAGAATTCCTAGTCGCTACAAGCATGGCGGTAAAAGTCATTTGAAGGACTCATGTCCAGAAAAGTTAGAATACTAAAATAAAAAAAATAAAAAGAGCATTACCAACAGTAGTCCTCCCAGGCTGCTGTTCCTTAAGCATCTTGGTACACGGCTCTGCAAGCATCAAACGCGATCACCTGGAGCCTGATTCAGGAGCCAACTACGAGGCAAAGGAACTCCTTCTTTGGCCAGAACCATCAGGGATACTTCACCTATTTGTGACAATGAAGAGGAGACGGAAGGCGAGCACGCAATGAAAAATTGCTGGAGTGAGCGGGAAAAGTATATATGTATATAAAAAAAAAAAAAAACCCAAAAATAATATACTTGAGATTAGTCAAGCAAAATGTGTGAAAAGAACCTCCGCTATCTCCATGTTGAAACGAAGTTAAACAGTTTTTCGAAAAAGAAACGATGAAAAGATAGTAGTACTAAATAAACCGAAATAAAAACAACAGTGTGATAATGTGTTGGCCACGAAGGAAATAGGCTCCCATTTTGTTGAGTATCTTGTGATAATCTGCAGTAAAAATATCACGCTTTTGGTTTATGAACTACTACTACGAAATTTTGCGCAAGATGAGGATATTTTTTACCAACTCCGACATCGGAGAAGCTCACAGGTACACTTAGTTTCATCGAATGACAGAAGACAAAAGTTATGGTGCCCTCTGGCCATACTTCTTTTAGTGGTTTCTACCATGTAGCAGATGGGTTACCAGAAATGCTTTTTATGCTTCTTTTTTAACTGAACAATATCATGTTTGAATTATTGTATTTTATGTTGTTTATATATGACCTTTTTTAAATCATTTTAATGCATTCGCTTTGTCACGTCCTTACTCGTTCCCTCGTTTTGCATGAGTTTGTCTTGTTTTAACGCTCATTGTATGTATATACTGCCTCTGTGGTTAATAAAGAACAAAAAATCATCATCATCATCATAATCATCATGTCGCTGTCGTCGTAGTTGTTGTTATTAAGGCGGCATGCTGGCAGAACCATTAGCACGTCGGGCAAAATGTTTAGCGGCATTTTGTCCGTCTTCATGTTATGAGTTCAAATCCATCGAGGTCGATTTTGCTTTTCACCCTTTCAAGATTGATAAAATAAATACTGGGATCAATGGAATTGAGTTTCCCCCGCCACGAAAATTACTGGCGTTGTGCCTTTAGTAGGAATTATTATTATTATTATTGTTGTTGTTGTTTGTTATTGTTGTAGTCGTCGTCGTTGTTAAAAATAGTACCAACAACAAAATTGCTACCACCTCTACCAGTGCTGCCGACAACTGCATGGAGAACAAAAACATTAGCACCACCAACACAAACAACAACGCCAATAAAAGCATCAGAAACTTTAATTCGTATCACCTCTTCACACACACAAGTACTCAGGTACTTGCTAGAAACACACCAGTAAATGTAGTGTCGTGTGCCAAGTTATGTAGGTCAGATACATTATTGTGCCAGGTTTAACTCCTCTTACTAAATTGTAACGAAGTTGCATTGACAGAGTAAACATTAAGATAAATGTAGGCGGTTTAGCATAAACCTTTGCATAGTATAAAGAGTTAGTAGTAGACATGGGAGACAATCACTCAGTGAATAATTTTGTCAGTAGAGCGCATGATCTAAGAGCATGAACAACTTCAAAAATTACCTGACTCCGTAGTGGTACCGTGGGTAGGATTTGTTGGTTTAAAATAAATCCTACAACCATAGCGGTGCTGTAAGCCTGGGCTGCTCGAGATGTAGTATACGAAATTGTACTCTGGTTTCGGTCATTTTAAAAATATTTCTGATTTGTGGATTATGTCGAACAATTGTTGCTACATGTTGGATGGATCTGGATGTAATCTAAGTCTAAAGTGAAGATCGCTGCATCATTGTTCTTCGACAGCGATGAGCAAGAATTATTACCACATTTACTGAATGTTCGACATTTTTGTCAGAAAATATAGATTTAATTTTTTTTTTAAAGTTTCATACAATTTTTCAATATTTTCAATGTTTTGTCATATTTTAAATTTTTTTTACGATGCAACTTTTTCAATTATATCTCCAGTTTATTTTCTTCGAGAAAAATAAGCGGATCTTTTTTTAAAACGGGGGCCACATTTTTCATTAACGAAACACTTTGAAACTTGGAACACTGGTAGAATGTGTCATATAAAACATCTTTTTCTCTTAGTCTTCTTAAAAAAAAAAGAAATCCATAAATTATTTCATGTTAAAGTTGTCGTATTTCTGTAATTTCAACCAATCACTGACGTCCATTCAGCCGATATACATTAAGTGCCGACTACATAAACAAACGATTCTGAAACAATTAACCCTAACCCTAACCCTAACCCTAACCCTAACCCTAGGGTTAGAGTTAGGGTTAGGGTTAGGGTTAGGCTTAGGGTTAGGGTTAAAGCAAATTTAAATGAAAAAAGCAAATAAAACGAAGAATCGTTTGTTTATGTAGTCGGCACTTAATGTATATCGGCTGAGTGGACGTCAGTGATTGGTTGAAATTATCGAAATAAGACAATTTTTTACATGAAATAAATTCGAATACAAAAATATTTTTCTGTTCTATAACACAAAATAGATAAGTATACGAAGTTTGAAAGTCTTTCGGTACCAAAAACACTACGTAAAACATTAATGAAAAATGTGGCCCCCGTTTTAAAAAAGATCCAAATAAGCAAATAAAAACAAGAAACATTGCTTTATTTACTGGGCTTTTTTAGCAGCAGTAAACTTTACATTTTTCTGTTGAATAAGTCTTTTAGCAATATAAATGACACTGTAATGTAAATCATACAATGCTTATATTATGAATAATAAAAAGTTTCATCTATATCATGTCTTTATAAATACAACAAAAAATAAGTCTACAAGTTTATAACTATAACAACTGTCTATTAAAAATAATAGTGAAGGGAAAAAATACGAAAATTAAAAGCGATGGATTTGAAGTGTTG